>NC_042621.1:87551038-87626632 GCF_901001135.1 Rhinatrema bivittatum | reverse complement strand
ATGGTGGCTGCCAGCAGAGTGAGGGACCTGGGAGGGGGGGGGGGGGGCACAGATCTCATGGTGGCTGCCAGCAGAGTGAGAGGACCTGGGCGGGGGGGGGGCACATGATCTCATGGTGTGCTGCCAGCAGAGTGAGAGGACCTAGGGAGGGGGGGGGCACAGATCTCATGGTGGCTTGCCAGCAGAGTGAGAGGACCTGGGGGGGGGCAGGGGGCCACAGATCTCATGGTGGCTGCCAGCAGCAGTGAGAGGACCTGGGAGGGGTGGGCACAGATCTCATGGTGGATTGCCAAGCAGTAGTGAGAGGAACCTGGGGGGGGGGGCAGGGCACAGATCTCATGGTTGGCTGCCCAGCAGAGTGAGAGGACCTGGGAGGGGGGGCCGGGGCCACAGAATCTAATGGTGCGCTGCCAGCAGAGTGAGAGGACCTGGGAGGGGGGGGGGAACACAATCTTCATGGTGGCGGCCAGAAGAGTGAGAGGACCTGGGAGGTGGTGGGTGGGGGCACAGATCTCATGGTGGCTGCAGCAGAGTGAGAGGGACCTTGGGGGGGGGGGGGGCACAGATCTCATGGTGGCTGCCAGCAGAGTGAGAGGACCTGGAGGGGGGGGGGCACAGATCTCTAGGTGGGCTGCCAGCCAGAGTGAGAGGAACCTGGGGGGGGGGGGGGGCCCACAGATCTCAATGGTGGGCTGCCAGCAGAGTGAGAGGACCTGGGGATGGGGGGGGCGGGCCACAGATCTCACTGGTGGCTGCCAGCAGGAGTGAGATCGTAGGACCTGGGAGGGGGGGGCACAGCAGCACGAATCTCATGGTGGCTTGCCAGCACGAGTGAGAGGAGCATGGGAGGGGGGGGGGCACAGATCTCAGTGGTGGCTGACAGCAGAGTGAGGCGGACCCTGGGAGGGGGGGGGCACGATCTCCTGGTGGCTGCCCCCAGCAGACGTGAGAGGAGCCTGGGCGGGGGGGGGGCAACGATCTCATGGTGCTGCCAGCTGCCCAGCAGAAGTGAGAGGTACCTGGAGGGGGGGGGTGGGGAACAGATATCATGGTTGGCTGCCAGCACAGTGAGAGGACCTGGGGGGGAGGGGGGGGGGGCACAGATCTCATGGTGGCTGCCAGCAGAGTGAGAGGACCTGGGGGGGGGGGGGGGGCACAGAGTCTCATGGTGGCTGCCAGCAGAGTGAGAGGACCTGGGAGGGGGGGGGCACAGATCTCATGGTGGCTGCCAGCAGAGTGAGAGGACCTGGGCGGGGGGGGGGGGGGCACAGATCTCATGGTGGCTGCCAGCAGAGTGAGAGGATCTGGGAGGGGGTGGGGGGCACAGATCTCATGGTGGCTGCCAGCAGAGTGAGAGGAGCTGGGCGGGGGGGGGGGGCCACAGATCTCATGGTGGCTGCCAGCAGAGTGAGAGGACCTGGGGGGGGGGGGCACAGCTCTCATGGTGGCTGCCAGCAGAGTGAGAGGACCTGGGAGGGGGGGGGGGCACAGATCTCATGGTGGCTGCCAGCAGAGTGAGAGGACCTGGAGGGGGGGGGCAACAGATCTCATGGTGGCTGCCAGCAGAGTGAGAGGACCTGGGCGGGGGGGGGGGGGGCACAGATCTCATGGTGGCTGCCAGCAGAGTGAGAGGGAGCTGGGGGGGGGGGGGCACAGATCTCATGGTGGCTGCCAGCAGAGTGAGAGGACCTGGGAGGGGGGGGGCACAGATCTCATGGTGGCTGCCAGCAGAGTGAGAGGACCTGGGAGGGGGGGGGGCACAGATCTCATGGTGGCTGCCAGCAGAGTGAGAGGACCTGGGAGGGGGGGGGGCACAGATCTCATGGTGGCTGCCAGCAGAGTGAGAGGATCTGGGAGGGGGGGGGGCACAGATCTCATGGTGGCTGCCAGCAGAGTGAGAGGACCTGGGAGGGGGGGGGCACAGATCTCATGGTGGCTGCCAGCAGAGTGAGAGGACCTGGGAGGGGGGGGGCACAGATCTCATGGTGGCTGCCAGCAGAGTGAGAGGAGCTGGGAGGGGGGGGGGCACAGATCTCATGGTGGCTGCCAGCAGAGTGAGAGGACCTGGGGGGGGGGGGCACAGATCTCATGGTGGCTGCCAGCAGAGTGAGAGGACCTGGGAGGGGGGGGGGGCACAGATCTCATGGTGGCTGCCAGCAGAGTGAGAGGACCTGGGAGGGGTGGGGGGGCACAGATCTCATGGTGGCTGCCAGCAGAGTGAGAGGACCTGGGAGGGGGGGGGGCACAGATCTCATGGTGGGTGCCAGCAGAGTGAGAGGACCTGGGAGGGGGGGGGGCACAGATCTCATGGTGGCTGCCAGCAGAGTGAGAGGACCTGGGAGGGGGGGGGGCACAGATCTCATGGTGGCTGCCAGCAGAGTGAGAGGACCTGGGGGGGGGGCACAGATCTCATGGTGGCTGCCAGCAGAGTGAGAGGACCTGGGAGGGGGGGGGGGCACAGATCTCATGGTGGCTGCCAGCAGAGTGAGAGGACCTGGGAGGGGGGGGGGCACAGATCTCATGGTGGCTGCCAGCAGAGTGAGAGGACCTGGGAGGGGGGGGGGGCACAGATCTCATGGTGGCTGCCAGCAGAGTGAGAGGACCTGGGAGGGGGGGGGGCACAGATCTCATGGTGGCTGCCAGCAGAGTGAGAGGACCTGGGAGGGGGGGGGGCACAGATCTCATGGTGGCTGCCAGCAGAGTGAGAGGACCTGGGAGGGGGGGGGGGCAACGATCTCATGGGGGCTGCCAGCAGAGTGAGAGGACCTGGAGGGGGGGGGGGCACAGATCTCATGGTGGCTGCCAGCAGAGTGAGAGGACCTGGGAGGGGGGGGGGGCACAGATCTCATGGTGGCTGCCAGCAGAGTGAGAGGACCTGGGGGGGGGGGGGGCACAGATCTCATGGTGGCTGCCAGCAGAGTGAGAGGACCTGGGAGGGGGGGGGCACAGATCTCATGGTGGCTGCCAGCAGAGTGAGAGGACCTGGGGGGGGGGACCGGGGGGGGGGCACAGATCTCATGGTGGCTGCCAGCAGAGTGAGAGGACCTGGGGGGGTGGGTGGACCTTGGGGGGGGGGCACAGATCTCATGGTGGCTGCCAGCAGAGTGAGAGGACCTGGGGGGGGGGGACCTGGGGGGGGGCACAGATCTCATGGTGGCTGCCAGCAGAGTGAGAGGACCTGGGAGGGGGGGGGGCACAGATCTCATGGTGGCTGCCAGCAGAGTGAGAGGACCGGGGGGGGGGGGGGGGCACAGATCTCATGTTTTCTTTTCACTTCCTCAGGACCCTAGGGCTGTGTGTGGAGGGGTCATGGAGCTCCAGGTACCGTAGCTTCTTGGTGTTAGGTACATTTGAGGGAGGGGATGGAAGATGGTGGTTACTGTGGGGACAGATTGGGCTCTCTCAGAACTTCTTATCTCAGTGCCCGTGCAGCCTCCAAATGTCCCAAAGAGAAAGAAAGAGCTTGTGACCCGGAGGCTGCAGGCCTGGCACACCTCTGCCGCTGGAGAGACAGCCATAATCTGAGCATCCTGTATCACCGATAAAAGCGTTTCCATGGCGACTGACTTGCCACTAAAATAGTGCGCTCGCAGCAACAAAATAATCTGCTAAGGAAAACTTGGAAAGCAAAAGCAGACATTTTCTCTCAGCCGTCCTGCAGTTTCAGGAAAAGAAACGATTTGTAGGTTGTTGACCAGGCCATCAGAGGGTTAGAGGCCAGTGCAGGAAGCTTACCTGACTTTGACCGAGTTGGTGAGGGGAAGAATTGAAAGCCATGGCGCTGCATCGCAGCGCCACCACCTCCTCCTCCCCAAATCCTTCCACTAAAATGCCTAATTCACCCAGGGCTGGAGGAGAAAGACAGGTACCAGGGGTCCTCCCCTCACCCCCTCCACCGCCACACAGCCCAGCCTGCACACAAACCTGCCCCAAACGTACTCGGTTTCTAACTTTTGTTGCCTGGAAGTTGATTTTTTTTTTCTCTTCTCTTTCTGCTTCCTCTCTTCCTTCTCATTCCTAGGAGTGTGCATCCAATTTTTTCTTTTGTTTCATCATTCCTTCTTTCTCTCCCTCCCACTCTCTTCCCTTCCACTCTCCCTACCACTATGTGTGTGTGAGAGTGAGTGGGCATGCATGTGTGCGGAAGGGGAAGAGACAGGAATGTGCGGGAGAGACTGCTTATGGGAGAATGAGAGGACCGAGGGCAATAAGCATGTGAACGAGAGTAACCATGTGTGTGAGAGTGAGGAGGTGTGTATGTGAAAGTGAACGTTTGTGTGTGTGTGAGAGAGAGTAAGTTTGTGTGGTAAGCCTTGACTCTCTCTGGGTGACTGGAAATCAAAAGTTCCCAGGTTATCTTTCCCTATGCGCATCGTGATGCACACAGGGAAACATAACCCTAATTTTAGATACACGATGCTGGGCTCTGCATTATGAGCAATCACTGGAAAAGAATCTAGGAGTCACATTGTGCATTGAAGTCTTTAGCTCAGTCTGTGGTGGCAGCCAAAAGAGCAAACAGAATGCTAGGGATTATCAGGAAAGGAATGGAGAATAAATGGGAGAATATCATAATGCCTCTGTATCGCTCCATGGTGCAACCTCATCTTGAGTATTGTGTGCAGTTCTGGTCGCCACATCTCAAGAAAGATATAGCAGAATTAGAAAAGGTACAGAGAAGGGCGACCAAAATGATTCTGAACAGCTCCCTTTTGAAGAAACGCTAAAGATTAGGGCTCTTCGGCTCGGAGAAGCGATGACTAAGGAGGGATGTGATTGAGGTCTACAAAATCGTGAGTGGTGTGGAACAGGCAAATGGGGAATGGCTATTTACCCTTTCACACAGCACTAAGACTAGGAGACGTTCCTTCAAGCTAACGGGGATCAGATTCAAAACCAATCAAGCGGTGGATTTTGTTAGCAGAGGGTATAGCGGGGCTTAAAAAGAGTTTGGACCAAGTCCATTGAAGAAAAGTCCATAAGTAGTGATTAACCGGGTGATTCAAGGAGCCCCATCGCTTGCAGTAGGGAGGGAGCAGGAAGAAATGGGATTGGCTTTTATGGACTGGCCACTGTGGGAGACAGGATGCTGGGCTGGAGGGACCCTTGGCCTGACCCAGCCCGGCACTTCTTATGTTCTTACTCTCTTCCCCTCTCTCTCTCTCTCTCCTGGCAGAGCTCCCTTCCCATCCCGATAGCTCATCTCCCCCTCTCCACTGGGCAAACCCAAGACTGGGAGCTTGTGCCTCCCTCACTGCCACTGCTCCTCTTCCCCCCCAGCAGCCCAGGGCTCTCGCATTCCTTCACCGGGCAATGGATTCTGTGCACTTTATTTGCAGGAGGATTTTGCTCATGTCGACAAAGTAAACACATAGAATGATTGCAATAAGAGGCGGAAGAAAACATTACAAGATGATAGGCTGTGAGGGGAAGAGCTGCTTCTCACTTGTTATCTTTTTGATTTTAATGATATTGCCAATGCTGTGATTGTTGCTCCATGTCATTTATTTTTATGTTCATTTTTTTTTATAGTTTCTCAGTGCATACCGTTTCATGTTAGTTTGTTTTAAGTGTTTTTTTGATATTTTATGCATGTGGATTTTTGCTCTGGGCGGAATATAACATTTTAAAAAAATGAAATGCACAGACTCTTCCTGCCTGCTCTCTAACCATGACCATGCGACGTGATTTCTCGGCTCCCAAACTCCTCTCAGGCTTGGCGGGAGCTTCGTTCTCCGTAGGCAGGAGTGTGGGAGAGTGCAGCTGCAGGTGGGAGGTTCTCTCGCCCGGTGCAGGAGGCCCGGCAGGTCCAGCGCTGACAAGTTGCCCAGTTCCAGGAGGGAGATCTTAGGCCAGTCCTGGATCCTGATAACCCCATCCTGAAGCTTTTTGGGACCCGCGGCACTGATGTCCATGGGTAGAATCAGGAACTACAAATCCCACACTGCCGTGGGACGGAAGTTCAAAACCAGAACTGGCCAAAACGTTTCCCTCCTGAAATTGGCAGCTGGTTTGATCCAAGCTCGGGTCTACACTCTGTACTTGTCCTGTTTGGACAGGAAAGAGCCTGGTTGGAAAGGTACCAGGCTGCTGCGGCACAGGCCTTCCCAGGCGCAGACACTCCCATAGTCAGGAAGGGCTTGAAAAAGCCGGAGAGAAAGCCTGCAGACTGCTAAACATTTCCTTTATTAGCTGGTGTACGCCTAGCTGAAGGGAAGCTGGAGTTTTGCTGCCAAGATGCCGTACTGGGGGTTCCTGCTTAATTAAGTAGCTGAGCTGTTATAAGCTCCCCAATCGCTTTGTTTCTCCAGGGTGAAAAGAAAATGGTATAAGACAAGACTGAGAAGCTGAGCTTCCAGTTGGATTACTGGAATACAGGCAAGTGAATGTGTTAGTGTTTCCTGTTCATGCCCCGGATCAATCCAGATGAGTGGGTTTATGCATTCCTGCCAGCAGATGGAGGCAGAGAACAAAACCTTGAGGCACTGCTACATAACCCAGCGTGCCACCTGCAGTCCCTCAGTATTTCTCTGTCTCCAGCAGATGGAAGAGGTGCAAACCTGCAGTCTGAAGTGTTTGATGGGAAGAAGATCAGGAAAATTTGGCTCCCCGAGGTGTTAGGTTCCTTCGAGGGTCATCCCTCGGGTGGAGTAGGGTGAGCGGGGAGTTGGTGACTCCTGTGCTGACTCAGCCATTTTTTGGCTGGTTCCCTCAACCCCTCTGGGCCCTTCACTCCCTCTTTGTCCCTTGCTCTCTTTCAGCACTCGGCTTCCAGAAGCAGGAAAGTGTTTTAGCTGTCTTTTGGCTGAGCTATGACTTAAAAAAAAAAAGTTTGAAGTCAGATGCATTTGAAAAGGAGCAGGACTGAGGCAGCGGTAAGTGCCTGAGTTCTTTTCCTGCTGGGAGGCAGGTAGGAGGGGGCAGGCCAAATTTGGCTGTGTTGGTTGGGGCTGGGAGCTGCTGTCCTTCAGCACCGGACATCTGCGGACAGCATCCTTCAGCGTTTTTCTGATTGCAGAGCCTATTTTTAGGTCTTGCTGCCTGTGCAGGCCCGACCGTGCCTGCATGCTGAATCCCGCACAGGGTGGCAAGGTTTGTCATGGCTGCAGGTTGAGGCGGGGGCGACTGGATTCAGCCTCCTTTTGTAGGGAGTGTGCTTCGGGGGGGTCTGGGACATCCACGGGACCCCCGGGCGGCGGCAAGGACACGATGACGGCGGGGCGGATCTGGAGACCCTTGGGGGGGGGGGGGGGGGCCGGCGGAGGTCAGGGGAGCCGGTGGCCATTTTGTCAGCACTTGCAGGGAGTCAGGCTGCTGTGATGGAACCTTTAGACTCTCTTCCCACACTTTTTCCCACTGTGCAGGATCCTGCTGGTGGCAGGGGAAGGGGAGAAGCTCGGGGAGTGGCTGCTCAGGACTCTTCCTCCTCGGATCCAGAGGCGTTTTCCACAGATTTTGTTCTACTCCTTCATAAGGCTTATTTAGCCAGGAAGGGTTTAGGGCAGTAGTCCACAACCCTGTCCTGGAGGCCCACCAGCCAGTCAGGTTTTCATTATATCCACAGTGAATATGCATGAGAGAAAATTTGCATATTGGTTGGGGACCACTGGGTTAGGGTCCAAGCGGCCACTATCCAGGAAGCCCCAGGCTAGGGATACAGGTGGGATCTTGTACTCATTGAATCTCAGGTGAGTCACGTTGGAAGATCTGTCCTCCAGAGGGGATGGATGATCCTCAGCAGATGCAGGGGGGGTCCAGTGGATCCAGGCGGAGACCCTGTGGGTACCATGTGGGACCCGATGCTGGATCTGTTGCAGGACTCTGTGGATGCACTGGGAGATCCAATGCAAGATCCTGAGGAGGTACCGATTGCGGATGGTGATAATCTACGGGTAGTCTGTCTGTTCCAGAAGGAGGAACTGTGTTCGCTGATTCCCCAGGTGATAGAGGAGCTGGGGATTAAAGTCACCCAGGAGGACTCTGATAATGAGGTAGTGAACCGGGTCCTGGAGGGATTAAGGGGTCCACCTAAGGCCTTTCTGTTGCTAAAGATGGTGAAGAAGTTGGTTGATTGGGAGTGGGAATCACCTGAGGCAGGCCTCAAGGTTGCAAGGGTGATGGAGAAGTTATATCCCTTGCTGGATCAGATCTTGAAATCGTGGAGAATCCCCAAGGTGGATGCAGGGTGGCTGCGATTACCAAGAAAACAACTATTTTAATAGTGGGGGGTGGCGGCCTTTAAAATGTCCAGGGTCGGAAACTGGAGATTCTGTTCAAGAGACTGTTTGAGGTTTCAGCTTTGAGTCTTTGGGCAGCGGTGTGCGGAAGTTTGATGCAGAGAGCCTCTCTCTGTTGGGTGCAGAAAGTGCAGGACAAATGGTCGGGGTCAGCGGCTGAGTCAGCACAAATGGCCCGTTTGGAAGCGGGAATGACCTATG
This sequence comes from Rhinatrema bivittatum, assembly GCF_901001135.1. NCBI lineage: Eukaryota > Metazoa > Chordata > Amphibia > Gymnophiona > Rhinatrematidae > Rhinatrema > Rhinatrema bivittatum. The sequence goes on along the minus strand of NC_042621.1, from coordinate 87,618,194 downwards.
TGGCCGATGCTTTTTATGACATGATCCGGACATCCACCAGGAGTATGGTCTCTTCAGTGGCAGCACGGAGGCTCCTGTGACTGAGAAATTGGTCAGCGGACATGTGGTCCAAAGCACAGCTGTTGAATCTCCCTTTTAACGAGAAGTTCCTCTTTGGGGCAGAATTGGAGAAGCTCGTGAAGCAGTTGGGGGAGATGAAGGGTAATAAGTTACCTGAGGACAGAAAGGGCAATTGGAAGCCTTTTCCACCACAAGCTCATTTTTGGGAAGCCCGGAGGTTTTGTGCAGGCAGGAGCCCAGGATTGACATCACAGAAGCAGGATCCTGGTAGACAGCAGTCCTTTTGCAGTCAGCACAGACCCCCAAGAGTTGGTGGTTCTCAAGGGGGCAGCAGAAGCAAAATTGTGCAATGAAGGCTTGTTGGTCTGCTCTTTCCCAGAGGCTATTGGAGGGAGGATGCCACTTTTTTTTTATGAGGCGTGGACCTGAATCACATGAGACTGGTGGGTCCTGGAGGTGATCAGAGACGGATATGCCTTAGAATTTTCTTGTCTCGCTCAGGGATGCCTTTGTAGTCTCCCGCTGCATCTCCCAGAGCAAACAAGAGGTGGTGCGGGAGACTCTTCGCCAGTTTGCAACTCCTGAGCGCCATTCTACCAGGGCCCCCTCAGGAGAGGGGGCAGGGCAGGTATTCAGTATACTTCATGGTGCCGAAGAAGGAAGGGACTTTTCGACCCATTCTTGATCTACAAAAGATCAATGCTGCCCTCCGAATGCCACGTTTTTGGATGGAGATGTTGTGCACAGTGATAGTGGCTGTGTGCAAAGGGGAATTTCTGGCATCATTGGACTTGACAGAGGCCTGTCTGCATATTCCCATTTGGGGCGAGCACCAACGGTTCCTGAGGTTCGTGGTTCTGGGAGAACAGTTTCAATTTTGAGCTCTTCCCTTCGGGTTGGCAACGGTGCCACGCATGTTCACAAAGGTGATGGTGGTAATGATGGCAGCCCTCAGGAAGGAAGGTATTCTGCTGCACCCATACCTGGACAACTGGCTGATATGAGCAAAGTCAGAACCGGAGTGTCGTCGCTCAGTCCATCAGGTTCTGCAGATGCTGGGGTCATTGGACTGGGTGACAAATCAAGCGAAGAGTCATCTGGAGCCGGCCCAGTCAGAGTATTTGGGGGCACGCTTCAATACCCGGATAGGGAAAGTTTTCCTGACTGCGGAGAGAGTCAAAAAATTGCAGGCTCTGAACCTTTGGTTGCTACGCTTGTCATTGCCCGAGGTCTGAGATTATTTGTAGGTCCTGGGTTCAATGGTGTCTATGCTGGATTTGGTTCCTTGGGCCTTTGTGCATATGTGTCCACTGCAGGAGGCGCTATTATCCCAGTGGGATCCACTGTCAGATTTTCAGCTTCCTTTGCTGTTGCCAGTGGGTGCCAGGTCCAGTCTCTCATGGTGGCTGTCTCAGCTCAATCTGGAGAAAGGGATGGATCTGGAAGTCCCCGACTGTGTACTGGTGACCACGGATGCCAGCCTTTCGGGCTGGGGGGCGATTTGTCAAGGGAAATATGCCCAGGACCAGTGGTCGCCAGAGGAAACAGCCTGGTCAATCAATCAGTTGGAGACCAGGACTGTCGCAAAGCCTTGCTGGCCTTTTTCCCACTCATTTGGGACAAGTTGGTACGAGTGTTCTTGGACAATGCAACAACAGTGGGCTACATCAATCAGCAGGGCAGCACAAAGAATTGGCTAGTGTCTCAGGAGGCTCAAGCTCTTTTCGTGTGAGTGGAGAAACATATGATGAGATTAGCTGCTTCTCATGTTGCAGGGGTGGACAATGTGCAGGCGGACTTCCTCAGCAGACAATGTCTGGACCCTGGGGAGTGGGAGTTGTCGACAGAGGCCTTCACTTTGCTGCAGGCAAGGTAGGGAAAACCAGCAATAGACCTCATGGTGACTCTGACAAATTCAAAGATGGGTCAGTTTTTCAGTTGCAGAAGAGAAGTCAGATCGGAGGGCATCGATGCTCTAGTTGAACCATGGCTGACACATCTGTTGCTGTATGTGTTCCCACCATGGCCTCTCATAAGTCGGGTGCTGCAGCCCATCAAGCTTCATCCAGCAGAGAGATTCTGGTGGCACCCAAGAGGTCATGCTGGCCATGGTTTGCAGACCTTCTGCATCTGGTGGTGGACAGGCCCATTCGCTTGGCTCATCTGTCCGGGTTGCTTTGGCGGGGGCCCATATTTTCAGATCGAGAGGTTCACTTCTCTCTAGCGGCTTGGCTTTTGAGAAGTGGAGACTCTGTTTTAAAGGCTATTCGGAGTCTTTGATTACAACTTGCTTCAGGTACGGAGGCCTTCCATGTCTTTGGCTTATGTCGGAGTGTGGAGAGGGTTTGAATCGTGGTGTTTGCAGAACAAGCTGCAACCTTTGAAGGTGGACGTTCCACAGATCCTGGCCTTTTTGTAGAGTGGTTTGGCTAAGGGTTTGGCCTACAATTCCCTTCGGGTCCAAGTAGCAGCCTTGGGTTTCCTTTGCGATAGGATTCAGGGAAGACCGTTAGCATCTCATCCGGATGTGGTTCATTTCTTAAAAGGTGCAAAACATTTGCATCCTCATGTTCGGAAGATCTATCCAGCATGGAATCTAAATTTGGTTCTTCAGGTGCTGTGTGGTCCTCCTTTCAAGCCAATGCAGAGGGCATCTTTGAAGGATTTATCCTTGAAGGCTGTTTTTCTGATGGCTATCTGTTCGACCAGGCGAATATCTGAGCTTCAGGCTTGTTGTGTAGGGACCCTTTCTTGCGTTTTTTGGAGGATGGAGTTACGTACGGTTCCTTCTTTTTTGCCTAAGGTGGTATCTTCCTTTCACTTTAACCAGGTTGTTGAGCTGCTGGCCTTTCTAAATTTTGCCCACTGATGTTCCAATGGTGAGGGAGCTTCGCTTACTGGATGTGCGTTGGATTCTTTTGCGATATCTCAAGGTGACAAATGCCTTTTGGAGGTCTGATCATCTATTTGTCTTGTTCAGTGGGGCAAGGAAAGGAAATAAGGCTTCCAAGGGCACTATTTGTTGATGGTTGAAGGAGACGATAGCTTCCGCTTATATCTGTAAACGCCGGTCAGTGCCAGATGGTTTGAGAGCGCATTCCACTAGGGCGCAGGCAACTTCCTGGGTGGAGTGTCAATTACTTTCCCCCCAAGGAGGTTTGTCAAAGAGCAATGTGGTCTTCACACTTTCACCAGACGTTATCGCTTAGATTTGCGGGCACCAGAGGAGGCGGCTTTTGGGGAAAGTGTGTTGCGCGTGGGTCTTTCAAGTTCCCAACCAGGATAGAGGGGCTTGGGTACATCCCACTCATCTGGACTGATCCAGGGTACGAACAGGAAAGAAAAATTGGTTCTTACCTGCTAACATTTGTTCCAGAAGTACCACAGATCAGTCCAGAAATCCGTCCCCTTCTGCTTGAAAGACTTCCTCACTTCTGGATGTTGCAGTGCTGGTAGTTGATATGCTCAGAATAAGGAATAGTTGTACATACTTATGTATGTGTTATCTGTTCAGTCAAAGGAGCCTAGTTTTTTTGCAGGGGGCTCCAACTTTATTCTCTGTTCGCCCTATCCTTTATTGGGGGGGGGGTTGCTTATATAGTCATATTGGCTTGGGTACAGGTCAATACTGAGGGACTGCAAGTGGAAATCTTGGTTATGTAGCAGTGCCTCAAGGTTTTGTTCTCTGCCTCCATCTGCTGGTAGGGATACATAAACCCACTCGTCTGGACTGATCCGTGGTACTTCAGGAATGAAAATTAACAGGTAAGAACCAATTTTTCCTTTCCGGGCCACTTTTCCACAACCATGGTGCTGTTTTGTTTTTAATGCATTAGATATCATTCAAAAGCCCATGGCATCTACATTCCTGCCCAGAGGACAAAACCATATGAGATTCGATCTTTTGACCAGAAAGCTGAAAAAGCTGAACTGGTTGCTGCTGGCAGGTCACCTTTGCAGTGAAGTCATCAAGGAACTTCTTACAGACCATGCACTATGTGAACACTACAAAACAGGCGTATGGCTTTCAAAGTGCAGGTAATGGAAGGAATGCATTCATCATACGCATAGAAAACACTGGCACCCCCCTGAACAGGCACACAAATCTCCCTTTTGTTTGTGATTTGATATTTTTTTTGTTTCTGCCGGTGACTGTAAAGGTAAAGTCAGAAGCCTTGGTAATCTTTAATGCCAGTGTACACTCAGCTGCAGAGGAGAGGAAAGCTGTGAATCACTGTCACTTCCTGGAATAATAGGAGATGCCACTGCTGGCGAATGATTAGCAGCGATTCTCATCCCATGAATAAGCTTTTGTATCCTGCAGGGAAAGGTCAGCAAGAGAAAAAACATATATAACCAAAGAGATAAGGGAGGGAGGTGGGCAAAATGAATAGGGCTGACTTGAATTAAAACGCCATTTCCATTGTGCTATTCTGAAAACATTTTATTTATTTATTTTTTTTATTTCAATTAGGCAGCAAGGCTGAAATCTGAATTTTCATGAGTGTTGTGAAATAATCTGGTGCTTGAAAGACAGAGGGAAGGGGGAGTGGGGCAGGAAGACCTTTCTGTGTGTAACTATCCCGGGCTCCCCTCCTCGGGCTGCCCTGCCACACCAGAGCAAAAGTCTTTGTCACAGTTCTTGACAGCAAAATCCTGAATTTTGATGCCACCACCTGGGCATTTTCTAATTTAGTTTTTGTTTTATCTATTTCTATGGGGTTCCCAAAGATTCTGTATACAATTTCTATTCAGAGAACAAAGCATTAACTTGCCTAGGACTCTGTACTGTACAGCAGAGTTTATCTGACGGCATGACGAAAAAGGTTGCAATTACAGTACCTGGGATACAGAATGATCAGATTTCCTGAAATTTTCAAAACTTGTTATTTTTTTTTCTGGGATTCAGCGGCTATATATTTATTTGTGTCAGATATTTGCACCAAGAATGTGTGTCTAGGAAGGAATTATCTTTCCGGATGGATTGTGGGGGCAGGAATAGTAAAATATCTTTCAGTTTCTTATTACACGCAGAAATAACCGCTTGATTTCCAAATAATAACTTGAATGCTGCTATTTGATAGTCAGTACATCCATAATCTTTCCCCGTCCTAAATGCTCTTATAGTGTTAAGGTCCTAGAAAGGGCTGAATTAGCAGAAGCATGATAACTCGGGAGCAGTAGCGCTGGTGATCAAGGCGTCAGCCCTGGCCGCTGTCCGTTCCCGCACCTTTTGCACGCATTCAGAATTCAGTCCTTTTTTTTTTTAAAGATCTGTTTAAAGTGGAGAGCGTCCTTCACGCTTTGATCTAACATGGCTGGGCGTTCAGGTGGCGGGCTCTTAAGGAGCTCCCTGGTGAAATGTAATGGCAGTAGGGGAATAGGTGTGAAAGCTGGGGAGGGCTGTGTGAGCCTGAGGGAGGAAATGGGGGACGAGGGGATTGGGAATGATGAACCCTCAGATGAAGCCCTGGCCATTAACAAAGAGCGAGTTACCCTTAACGTCAAGAGGTGTGTTGACTAATCTCTGCCCAACACATTAGTACTCCACATATCACCCACCTGACTCTGGAAGTGACTGGAACTCTTCACACTTGGCAACTAAACCAGTTGGTTCATCTTTCTGCTTTTACCGTTAAAATCACATAGATGTAGGGATCTTCATTTTCAGTTTTCGGTTTGTTTTTTTTTCTCCCAGGAATTTATCAGTGTTTGTTAAAATGGGAGAAAAATCAGCGGGGAAAGGAGGAGTCATCTTGGCCAGCTCTCTCCTTCCCCGGTGTACGTGAAAGGGGAAGTCTTGATGCTGGTGTGGTGGGAAGACGCCCGGTGCCCTCCCTCGGGTCTGAGGCCTTTCCCAAAGCGATGGCGGCAGGAAAGTCTCCCTAGACTTCCCCTGGTTCATCCCTTTCCATTTTCTCTGGAGTCCTCCAGCTCTTTTTCCAACTCTTGTTACTTGCATCTTCAAAGCACCTTTTCAGTTCAGCAATGATTTTGTCCTGTCCTCCAATTCACCCCCCTCTCTTTTGAAATAAGGAGAATTCTTACTGTAAGGGAAGCCGTTTCCGGTTTAAATGTCTTTAATTGCATCATGATCCTTCCTTGTTTGTACAGGCAAGGACTGCAGCTCCCTCCTGCTTCAGTTTCTTTGGCAGTGGTGGTGGCGGAGGATTCTGATGGGATTGTTTGACTCCATAGGACGGCCCAGAAGCTGCTTCTATTGAGCCCCACGCACCACTCACTGACCATGACTGTTATCTCGTAATAGTATGTGAAGGGGGCGCGAGCTTGTCTCGCGCCGCCGAGAATAATATGGGATGAGCAGCAGGGAGCGGGTAAACGAGCTGCGGGACGGGGGGTGAGAGTAAGCGATGGCGATGGTAACAATTTTGAATTGCTGCCTCGCCATCGGTTGCCTCGCGGGTAAGGGGGGGTTTTGGCGCGGTGCTGACTTCAGTCAGCGATTAGCAGCGAAGCAAGCAGCAGATTTTTTTGCATTTGCTCCACAGCTATTTCTGGGTTGGGTTTTTTTTTTCGGTGGTTTTGGTACGGTTTTTGGTGGCGCAGAGTCTTGGTTTCGTGCCATGAAGCGTGCTAAGATCCGCCCGGCTCCTACCCGACCCAAAGTGCCGCTGGCCGTCCTATCTGCGGCGGCCAGGAGAGAGGCCTCCCGGGGATCGACGGCGGCCTCCCCTGCCAGGCTGCCCCCAGTAAGTGGTTCACGTCTGGGGGCCCCCCTCCCACCCCTCCAGTCCCCCCCGGCACCACCCCTGCCTCTTTCTGATTCGGGGGAGAGCGGCCTGGAGTCGGCTGATGCTCTGATTTTTGAGCCTGCCGCTTCCCCAGGTCCCCCTTCCCCTACCTCCTCTTCTTCGTCGGGTTCGGTGGCCAAAATCTCCCTGGATGCCTCCAGAGGTGATTTCTTCCCCCCGTCTACCCCTTCTGCCAGCCCCGCCCCCGTGCGGCGTGGTGTTCATGTGATCTCGGCGCCCCTTGCTTTCCCATGCGAGCCCCTAACACCAGGCCCGGCGGCGAGAGGCAAGCGCTTGGGGGGGGGGGGGGGGGGCATGCGCAACGGCCCGGATTTCAAGCGGCAGTTCAGGGTGAGGCAGACAAAGGTAAGGCACATGTGCCTGGTAGGCGGAGGCGTTAAAAAGGGGTGGTGAGACACCCATATATGGGGAGATACCAGGCCCTATGCCTTTACCCCACCTGGTAGGCCTGAGAAGGTGCAAGAACGTTAATAGCGAGGGCGGTAGGGGCAAGCGGACTGCTAAAGGGCCGGCAAAGGCAGCAGGTGAATCCAGAGGCCCAGCTGAGGGGACCCGTGGCTGACCTCATCCTGGAGGAGATGCCCCAGCTCCGGGAAGATCCGTGATCATGGGGGGGCCTGCAGCAGAATTAATCGCAGATGTTTTAGGGCATTACATGGGTACCCGCTTTGGGATAAGCCCCCAGTCAGCGGGTGGGGAGGATCTTTGGGCCGGGGCGACGTAGGGGGTTGGCCATTGGAGTTCGGGGGCGAGCAGGGGAACAGGATTTTTCCGGTGAGTAGAAGGCATTTGGCGGGGCAGAGGGAAGAAAGTTGGGCAAGGGGTCAGGACGTCCCTTTTCTGGTTTCAGGTATGAAGGGTAAGGGGACTGGTAGAATAGGTGCGGTAGGCAGTAGGGGTTTCGAGGGAGAGGTAACTTCTTTTCCAGATCCGGCGGAGGAGGTGATCCCAGGAACGTCACGTCAGGAGGCGTGGAGAGAGCAAGCATTCCTGCAGGGTCAGGAGGTCCATTTTCCTCGAGAGGCGACAGAGGCGGGGCATCCAGCGGACGTTTCGGGCTATGCTGCAGGAGCGGGGGGCAGGTAAGACAGCGGGTAGTGAGGAGCAAGAGTCTCGGGAGGCGGCAAGGAAGAAAAAGAGGACGAGAGTCAGTAGTTCTTCTAGTTCGTCTTCGTCATCTTCTAGCTCAGAGGAGGCAGGGCCATTCCAGGGGACAGTTTTAGCAGAGGGTCCGAAACACGATATGGGGCATCCGGCTTTGGCATCATTAACTGAACTGTGGGAGGAGGTGCCAAAGCGACTAGTTAGGTGGATTTGCAAACGCAAATTTGTGAATATTTTTAAATTATTGGAGGGAAGAAGAGGGGGAAGAAAAGATAAAAGAAGGCTAAGAAGAAGAATAAACGGGAGGGTTCAGGGCCTAAGATTTCCAAAAATATTGGCAATTGGGTGAGGGGTTTCTTACTACCAGCTAGCATGGTTGGGCACTTTGACCCGATACAATATGGTGCATTGCTGTCCTACGCAGACAGTATCCTGGGTGCATTCAAGTACTATGAAGGTTGGGCTTGGCTCAACTATGGCAAAACGTTTTGTGACAAAATGGCAGGGATTAGGTTCAGGTCCTGGGGGACTCAGGAAATTCATCTGTGGTTAACCCCAGATGACCAATAAGGGAGTCAGCACAGCAAAAAGTGTTGGAGCGGGGGGGAGGGGCCAGTGGTAATCAAAGTGGCAACCCAGCAGGGTATGGGACCAGCGGTGATAAGAGTGGTTCCTTTCATGGGACAGGAGGTGGTCGGAAGGATGAAACGGGTAATAGGATATCCGGGGGAGGGTCTGACATTTGCTGGCGCTTTAACAAGCTCACATGTCTTTTTTCAGCGTGCAAGTTCAGGCACACTTGCGCCTCCTGCGGAGGAGCGCATCCCGCAACAAAGTGCCCTCAGAGACAGAATTCCACCATTAATAAAGGTGGAAAACTATAAGGTTCTGGAACAGAAGGCAGATTCACCAGTAGTTGTCTCCGTGTTAAAGGAGTGGTTGCGGTGTTATCCTGATGCGGCGGTTGCTAATTTTTTTGAGTATTGATTTTAGTGTTGGTTTTAGTATCCCCTGTGAGGGGCCGGGTTGTGGGGGATGCATTTGTCTCCACTGGCAGTTATATCTAAGAAGGCATTGGGAAAGTTCAGGTTGATTCTGAATCTATCTTCTCCGGAAGGGTCCTCCGTCAATGATTTTATTCCGCGCAGTGAGTGTACGATGAAATATGCTTCTTTTGATGAGGCCGTTGGTTTAGTGCGAGGCACAGGACAAGGGGCTTTATTAGCCAAGGTGGACATAGAATCAGCGTTTCGGTTGTTATCTATTCATCCGAGAACTTTCCATTGTTAGGTTTCGTCTTTGAAGGGGGCTATGTTGTGGATCGTTGTTTGCCTAAGGGTTGCACGATTTCTTGTGCATTTTTCAAGGTGTTTAGTACCCTCATATATTAGGTTACTATACGGCATACAGGATGCGAAGCCATGTTGCATTATTTAGATGATTTTTTTGTTTGTAGGACCTAGTCACACAAGTGTATGTCAGGATCAGTAGATGATTTTCTGGAAGTAACTAGTGCATTAGAGGTGCCAATTGCGCGGGAAAAGACTGAGGGCCCAGTGACCAGGCTTACATTCTTAGGCATTGAATTGGATTCCATAGGAATGGTGTCACGATTGCCGTTGGACAAAGTCGTTAGGCTGAAGGAATTGTCGGTCAGAGGGTCGGCGAAGGTGACGTTAAAGCAGATGCAGTCACTGATTGGTTCACTTAAATTCGCGTGCCACGTGATTCCTATGGGTCATGCCTTAATTCATCGGCTTTCATTGAGAACGGTAGGTGTCAAGGTGGGACATTGTTTTATCCGGGTGACACATGCAGTGAACGAGGAACTGAGAGTATGGGAGAGGTTTTTAGACTTGTTCAATGGAGTGTGCATGATGCAAGAGGTGGAGGTGTCTAACCAGGAGTTGGAGTTGTATTCAGATACCGCAGGGGCAGCTGGTTTTGGGGTATATTTTCAGGGGCAATGGTGCGCGGAGCGGTGGCCCATGGTTGGGAGGAAGAAGGGATCACTAGGAATATCATGTTCTTAGAGCTGTTCCTAATAGTAGTAGCATTAGCCATCTGGGGGAATAAACTACAAAACAAAAAAGTGGTTTTCTAGTGTGACAATTTGAGGGTTGTTCAAGTGATTAACAAGCAGTCTGCTAGATGTTCACGTGTCTCAGTGCTGCTGAGGGAGTTGGTATTCCTGTGTTTGAAGTGGAATGTAACTATCAAGGCTAGGCATGTCCCAGGTAACTTGAACCTGATTGCTGATGCTCTTTCTCATTTCAAGTGGGACATCTTCAGGGTGTTGGCGCCACAGTCGAGTTTGATGGGAGAGACATTCCCGGAGCATCTCTGGCACCTTGGCAGGTGGACTCGTGGAGATTGATTCAGCAATCCCTGGCACCGGCTACTTGGAAATCGTATTTGGCGGGCAGAGGAGTAGTGTCTCATTTCTTGCTGAGTTTGGGATGGAAGGGAGTAGTGGTTCGTGAATGTTATATGGTCCAGTTTATCTTGTGGGCTAGGTGGACTGGTTATTCGCTGGTGTCTGTGCGTTCTCAATTAGCAGGTTTTGCCTTTTTTCAAAAGTTGGGTGGTTGGGGACATCCGGCTTGCAGTTTTTTGGTGAAGCGGGTGTTGGGATGGGGAGGGGAAGGGAAGGGAGAGTGAAAGGGACAAACGGCGACTCATCAGGTATGCTAATTTGGTGCGGATAGCCGAGCACATGGCTGGGGTTTGCTGGTCTTAGTATGAAGTATTGCTGTTTAGAGCAGCATTTTCACTGGTGTTTTTTGGAGTCATGCAGGTCAGGGAGTTGGTGGCAGATCCAAGGTACATGCCTCGGGGGCTGGCTTGTTGGCCCAACATGTCTGGGTTTATGAGGATACAGTGACACTGTGTATTCGCAAATCTAAGATGGATCAAAGGGGCAAGGGGCATTGGATTTCGTTGGTGCCAGCGTGCGATGCGGTGGCATGTCCAGTACGTAGCACCCAAGCTTTCATACAGGTGAGGCCGGAAGTCCCGGGCTATTTGCTGGTTCTTGAGGTGGTTCGCCTTTGACCTTATTTCAATTCTCCAAGGTTTTGAAATGAGTGGTGGAAGGATTAGGTTGGGAAGCCGAGTACCGTATTTCCACGCATATAACCCGCGGGTAATGTGCGTTTTTACCTACCCCGCATGCCCCCCGCGGGGTATAAACGTGGGCGGGTTATCCAGAAAAAATTTTACAACCAATAAAGTTTCCCGACTCTGAATAGGCTGCAGCTGAGAGGAGTCCGTCCTATCCCTGCGCCCGGCCGCTTCCTGATTGGTCGCGTGTTAAATCTAGGCCGCAGGCGGGTGGGCGCTTGTTCCAGGCGGCGGCGGGGGCGGGTGGACGCGCGTTAGTTCGAGACGGCCGGCGGGTGGTCGCGTGTTAAATCTAGGCCGGGTCGCACAGGCGCGCATTCATTCACTGCCGATGGGGGCAGCCCCCACCGGCAGTGAATGAATGCGCGCCGAAAGCAGCTTGTTCCAGGCGGCGGTGGCGGGTGGACGCGCGTTAGTTCGAGGCGGGTGGTCGCGTGTTAAATCTAGGCCGGGTCGCTCAAGGCAATCTAGGCCGGGTCGCTCAAGGCAGTCACATGCCGTGACGTCACGGCATGTGACTGCCTTGAGCATCGAATCGCAGGGGTCGCATTCATTCACTGCCGGTGGGGGCTGGGGCAGCCCCCACCGGCAGTGAATGAATTCATTCATCCAGGCGGAGGAGCCGGCTGCTTTCAGCTGCCGCTGCCGGCTGCTTTCGGCGCTCAAGGCAGTAGCGGCGAAAGCAGCCGGCTCCTCCGCCTGGATGAATGAATGCGACCCCTGCGATTCGATGCTCAAGGCAGTCACATGCCGTGACGTCACGGCATGTGACTGCCTTGAGCGACCCGGCCTAGATTGCCTTGAGCGACCCGGCCTAGATTTAACACGCGACCACCCGCCTCGAACTAACGCGCGTCCACCCGCCACCGCCGCCTGGAACAAGCTGCTTTCGGCGCGCATTCATTCACTGCCGGTGGGGGCTGCCGCAGCCCCCACCGGCAGTGAATGAATGCGCGCCTGTGCGACCCGGCCTAGATTTAACACGCGACCACCCGCCGGCCGTCTCGAACTAACGCGCGTCCACCCGCCCCCGCCTGGAACAAGCGCCCACCCGCCCGCGGCCTAGATTTAACACGCGACCACCCGGCTCCCGCCGCCCGCCTGGACCCACGCGGCCCTCCGACAGGTATTTAAAAATTTATTTTTTTTTTGAATTGCGGGTTATATGAGGAGGCGGGGTATATTAAAACTTTTTTTCATAAATCTTGAAAACCTGCGGGTTATGTGTGTGGGCGGGTTATATACGTGGGCGGGTTATTGTCGTGGAAATACGGTACTTTACACCACATTCTTTCTGCATTGGAGCAGCAACTACGGCGGCAGAGTTAGGGTTGCCCGTAAGGTTGATTCAATCGATTGGGAGATGGAAGACGGATGCGTATAGGTCGTATGTGCGGAAGTGAGGACGCAAGGGGCTCGGGATATTTTTGCCCATGGCTAATCTGTTTCTTTGCAGAACTGAAACGGGTTCCATGCAATCAGGAATGTGCTTGGGTCGTGGGCCATTCCTTCATCCATTGGGCTCAGCGGCGGGCGGCGAAACGTCCATATGGAATGAATTTGAACTTGGATACCGGAAAGGGGACAATCCAATGGTTCAGCAGGCGGGGCATGTGTTGGGGGGCAGTTGCTATCTTTCCTGCAAGAGCTTGTGGAGATATGGGGTGTACCACAGCTCATGATTCTTCATTTGGGGGGGCAACGATATTGGGAAGTTGTCTTGTCGGGAAGTGGTAACGTGCATGAGGAAAGATTTGGCAGGTATTATGAATATGATGCCAGGTACAAGGGTTGTGTGGTCGGATATTATAGTCCGAATTAGGCATCATACAGAGCCGATGTGATGCAGGGGTGTTAAAAAATTGAACCCCCAAATTGGTAAATGGCTGCTCAAACAAGGCGGTTTTTGGATAAGGCACGATTGGTCATGGGAAGTGCTGGGTGGTTTCTTCAGGAGCGACGGGGTCCATCTTTCAGACATTGGCATTGACTTATTTAACAATGCGTTGCAGGAAGGATTTGAGCAACAAATCCGGTGTGTTTAGGGCCGCAGTGGCGGAAACCCGAGCCCTAAGTGGTAATGTGTTGTATTGTAAAGGACATTGGGGGGGGGGGGGGGGGGAAATCTCGTGTAGTTTGGGGCTGCTACACGGGAAGGCCTACGAGCAAGGGGGGGGGGGGTGGCGCTGCTCAGGCCGTGCACTTACCCCTCGCTGGGGCAGCGGCGGGGTAAGAGATGGAGAAACGCTGACGGAGTCTTACCACTGGGACGCGGTGGTAAGTGAAGAGGGGGGGGCATATGCTTTGGTACTCGTGTATAATAAGTCGAGGGGCTCGGGTTATGCTACGTAATAAACTGCGGCCTTGTTTTAAATCCATGCAGATGTTTCTGTGTTTTTGTACGTGGGGGGGGGGGGGGGGGGGGGTTGGAAGGAGCGAGCTGCAGGTCTTGCTTTCTTATGTTATTGGAAAAGGCAACAATTTTACTAGAAGAGTTTACAGGTTTTTGGCTCGTTCCTCGGAGATCATATTTCTCACATGTCCATCCAGTAGTGAGCTCTCCATCACCCCTAGGCGTTTGTATTTTAAAATGTAATTCTCTGAATGCATCAGTGATAGGGGATGCCATTGTCATTCCTCCCTGATCAGACCTTTTTCCAGCACTTTCCAGGAAATTCTTAGAACTGCTCTTGAGCATGTTCACTGGTTTCTGCAGTGTGCACAACTCCTGTTTTCTTTACTTCAGGCTGTCTTCACACACACACACAAAAGGAAAAATAAGATGGTAACTCTAACCCACCAAAAGCAGTTTTTTTCCCTCTTGGCAAAGTTATTTGTTCTTGTTTCTCCTTTTTATTTGATTGGAGTGGAGTAGTAACCTAATGGTCAGCGCAATGGGCCTTGAAGCAGCGAAGTCAGGGTTCAGTTCCCACTCAGGAATTACTAAAGGCAAATTACCTCTCCTTCTAGCAAAAGTAAATGTAGTGAATAACCTGTTTTTATTCCATTATTTACTCTTTTGGATAACAGAAGGTCTAGGGGTCACTTCATGAAGTTAGCAAGTAGCACATTTAAAACTAATCAGAGAAAGTTCTTTTTCACTCAACGCACAATTAAACTCTGGAATTTGTTGCCAGAGGATGTGGTTAGTGCAGTTAGTATAGCTGTGTTTAAAAAAGGATTGGATAAGTTCTTGGAGGAGAAGTCCATTACCTATTAATTAAGTTGACTTAGAAAATAGCCACTGCTAATGCTATTACTAGCAATGGTAACATGGAATAGACTTAGTTTTTGGGTACTTGCCAGGTTCTTATGGCCTGGATTGGCCACTGTTGGAAACAGGATGCTGGGCTTGATGGACCCTTGCTCTGACCCAGTATGGCATGTTCTTATGACAAGTCTTCAATGGGGAGTCCCATCAGTGTGGCTAGTGATTCTGCTTGTCTTCAGAGATAGCAAGTTGCTTACCTGTAGCAGGTGTTCTCTGAAGACCGGGGAATCACCAGTCACATATTGCCTTCCTCTCTGTCAGCTTTACAGTTGGCCTGAGGCATGCTGCAGGGACGCGGGAGCAGGAAAGCACATGTCCAAGTGGATTTCTAAGAATTTCCTGGAAATCTCTGGTAAAAGGTCCCATCAATGCCAAGGGCTGATGACTGGTATCCAGAGAACACCTGTTACAAGTAAGTAACTTTTGCTTTAGAGTGTTTAACTTATGGTACAGTCAAACTGTCTTTGCTCTCACACAGCTGCAGGCTATGGCACACAAAAGCAGGCGAGCTCCTTATGATCCTCATCCTCCGGAGCTTCTGCAGACCTCCTGTGATACCTTGGAGGCTGATGCACTATTGAGGGTTGGGGGCATCTCTCAAACAAAGAAAAGGGCTTTATCGCTTGGAAAAGAGAAGAGTGAGGAGGCGGGGGACATACTAGAGGTGTAGAAGAGGACAAGGCACAGGTGATTGTTTACCCTGTCCTAGCACCACGGGGCATCCAAGGAAACCGCATGTGGATGTTTCAAGACAAAACACAAGCAAATGATTTTGTAGTCGGTGGGTGACTGAATTGTGGAATCTGCTGCCACCAGACGTAGTCCCAGAAACCAGCAGAGCAGGGGCTCAAGACCGGGACCTAACTGGATGTTGGGGTTTGGGTGCAGGGAGCGCTTGGATGAACTCTGCTTTCCATCTGGTGGCTGTTACTGGGGGCTCTGGGGCCACTGCCAGAGACAGGATGCTGGCCTAGATGGACCACTGGTCTCACCCACCTGGTCGTTCTTATGTTCACAAATGGGTCAAGGCATGCTAAATCAACAAATCAGGCGCACTATTCAGTTTATGAAATTTTCCATGTGATATTTGCCATTTTGTCAGGCATCATTTAGCTATTGTAAAGATGCTGCAAAATCTGTGCCAGACAAGGTAATGAGCTGCATATTTATGTAAATAAGCTTATTACCTATGTTTGTATTACTAAACACATTTTAAAATATCAAGGCATGCTCGTTATGGGGAGAAATTAATTACACCTCAGAAAGGTGTGGTTAAGGCTTTTTGTGTTCATGGCCACATTATCCTGTGAAATTTAACATGCTCTATTTACTTCAAAGCTCATTTGCATGTGTAATTACCACCCATTTTATCTCACCTTAATCAGCAGTCTCTAAGGAAGCCTCCTGAGAGGAGAGTAATTATCGTTTTCTAGTTGGGGGGCACTGCAGGACTATTTGTTTTCATAGCCCCGTCATCTAACCATCAGGATAGGACAACTCTTCTATACCAAATCTGGTAAAGACTAAATTCCTGCTCGGATGGTCAGCGCCTCCTAAGTCTGACTGCTGCTGCTGCTGCTGTCTGCGTAGTCCCTCTGCAGCCAGGAGATGCTGATATGTGCTCGTCTTTGCTTTAATTGTGAGGTGCCCGTGCTCTGCTGCTCAGGAAATAAACGTGCAGAGCCATCCCAGAGGGCCCCCTCCGAGCAAGGAATCTCCCCATGCAGGCTGGGAGGAAGGTGAAGGGAAAGCTGAGGCACATTTCTGCTGCTCTGCGGGCCCCAGAGAGTTTGTCATTCCTGTGCAGGTGTGAAAGAGGTTGCAGAAATGTTTCCAGGTTCCTAAAACACCTTAGTTAGAGTAGAATGTTTGTTATGTTTAAATTTTGTGTGATCGGGTAACTTGCTTGATTCAGCGGGGCGGGGTGTTTTTTTGGGTTTTTTTGGTATATTTTGATATGTATATTTTTGTTATAATTGTTGTGACCCACTATGAGTACTACTTTATCAGGTGGTGGAATACAAAAACCAGCAAATAAGCCAGAGTTGGAAAGGGTCCCCCTCCCCCTGGCGAGTGATTCTGAATCCACAGGCCCTCTGTTCATGGTAGCCACAGGGCATCGCCCAGTGAAGTAGAGCTGGTGCGAGGTTCATGATAAAGAAAAAAAAATGAGTAGCATATGCATGGACTCTCCCTTTGGGTCTGTGCAAGCTGGTCCGTGTGCAGAGCTCCAAACAGGCTGACGGGGGGGGGGGGGATCAGAGGACTTGGACACTTGCTTCCAAAATATATTCCTGGGTGACTCACTGAAGAAGCAAAGAGAGGGCAGGAGCCATCACAAAATAACTTCTCTTCAAAAGGAGGAGCTCGTTTCACGGCTTCAGCGCTGCAGGAGTCCTGTGGTATATCCGAAGTCTGCTGGCCCACTGCGTGTCACTTACTAGTGAGTCCGAAGCCTGGGGCACAGAGTCTGCGGGGTAGAGGGCGGCCTGCCAGCAGCTTGCCCATGGATGGGAAAAGAAAGCTGGAGAATTTCCTGCTCTGCCTCTGTCAGAATGTATACGGGTGGGCACAATCTTGCCTGGCGTGCACCAGGGGCCTGGGCACCAGGCGTCGCGATCTGACGCGTCCTGGAGTGACGTCAGCCTGGTGAGTCGCTGCCTTCCTCCCTCCCCCCCCCCCCCCCCCCCCCCCGGCCATGCTACCCATCTAGCATTTCGGCTTGGTGGCACGGTGATGACAGGGAGGCATCTTGCCTGGTTGTATGGGGCATTATCTAGAGTTAGATAGCGTGGGGTGTCAGCTCGTGGTTGCTGACATACGTTGTGTATCTGATGCTCTCCTTCTTACGTGCATATGGTGCAGACAGCAGCAAATGTTATGCAGTTAGGGGTCGATTTTAAAAGGAGCGCTCGCAGGAGGAGGAATTTTATAACTTACGCGTGGCAGTGCAGTTGGGCCTCCGCCAGTTCCCTGTACCCCGTCCTACTCTGCCGCCCCTTTCCCCTCCCCTCCCTGACCCCTAAAACCCCGATCCCAAATTTCAGAACTTACTTCATCTGACTAGATTCCAGCGTGCGCTTCCCCGGGGCAGGGCCCATCCCTTTGATCGAGCCCAGCACTTCTGCGCATGTTGGGAGATACGTGCACGGCCAGGCCATTTTTAAAACTCGCTCGGCACGCGCAAGCTCCAGCCACACGCGTATCCCCTGATTTTTATGCGTGCTGGGCTTTTAAAATTTGGGCATTAGTGAACAGATGTATGATTGTGTGGGGGAGGGGTGGGTACCTGAGCCGGTTTTGGGGGTTTCAGACGTGGTGCAGGGGTGCATCCTGGTAAGGTCGGCACGAGGCTGGTGCCTTTTGGCTAATGGCGAGGATTCAGTATGTTTGGGGAGTGTGGCCTCCTTGTTAAGGCAGGGGAGCCCTCATAGATTTGCCTCTCTGCTTGGCTCACGGTGGGTGGCAGGGGGTAGTCCAGTTGGCTATTTGTGAATCGGCTCAGGTACGGGTGTTTATTCAATAAAGCTGTGGCCTTTTCACCCACCTAAAGCTTGTCTTGTAATTGTGTGGTTTGCAGGTGTTTGTGCTACTTACTATTTTTGTGCTACCTTAAATGAATGGGGGTGGGAGGTGAGCGCAGTCGGGACGGCTGCTGGAATTAATATTACATTCTGTTAGGAGGTGACTCCTTTATCCCACATACTGCAGTGGATTGAGTGGAAGATGAGCCTTTTATCCCTGGAGACCACTGAATCTGCTGGGAGATAGTGGATAAGACATTGAAATCGTCGGCTCAGTGTGCTGCAGCAGTCAGAAAAGCAAACAATGTTAGGAATACACATACAATTAGACCAAAACATTCTTAATGGCTAACGCCAACGTGATACATCTTTTCCAATTAAGCCAAACGTCATAGATAACACCTTTACAACCGTCGATACCAAAGATGTTGCGCCGGGAGGTGGACCCTTGGCCTAGTGCAGGATTGGTAGGCTCCCTGGTCAGACCCAGAGAGCGCCTGCCACCAGGAGGCGGAGCACAAGAGGAGACAGAGGCTAACTGGAGCTTCACCAATAGCAACCCGGGGTTCCTTCAGGTCGAGCCCTTGGTTACCCGGGCTGCCTGGTCTTAGGTGGGCCTCACAGGATCTCCAAGAGATAAAGTTCAGAGGTGTGCCCGCCACAAACAAGGGTGCGCGGTCGATGTTCAGGCTAGGAAGTTCAGGAGCCAGAGAAGGCCAGAATAGAGTCTCTGAATGAAGAGCGAGGATCAAGGCCAGAGTCAAGGATAGCGTGGTCAGCCAAAGCAGAGGTCAGTTCCAGGCAGCGTGCAGACGTGGTCAGTAATCAGGCAGAGGTCAGTTCCAGGCGGCGTGCAGACGTGGTCAGTAATCAGGCAGAGGTCAGTTCCAGGCGGCGTGCAGACGTGGTCAGTAATCAGGCAGAGGTCAGTTCCAGGCGGCGTGCAGACGTGGTCAGTAATCAGGCAGAGGTCAGTTCCAGGCGGCGTGCAGATGTGGTCAAAGAAACAGGCAAAAGGTCAAATCCAGGCGGTGATCAACGTAGTCAAGAACAGGCCGAGGTCAGTACCGAGAAGATAGTCTGAGAGGGACTACCTGGGGAGACGCTGGAACAAGACTGGAACAAAGACTGGAAACGCAGAGGCAAAACTAGAAATCACGATGTGGTCGACCCGATTGCCAAGGCAAGGAAGTGAAGGCAGGGACTTCCTCTTACATGATATTCAATCAGGGCGCGCCGTGGAGCTGGGATCTGGCCCTTTAAGGGGCCGGGCGGCCCGCGCGCGCGCATGCCTAGGGGGCAGGACTGAGGACACTGAGCCCCGCCGTGAGGCCTGGCTGTGCTCACTGCTGCGGCAGGGGAGGACGACCCGGGACCCCCGGAGGAGTTAGTGAGGTGAGCAGACCCGGGCACAGGCCGAGCGCGGATGGGACGCGCAACAAAAGATAGCTGAACCTCCCCTATCCCTCCCCCCTGCCTTTCCTACCAAAATTTCTATTGAACTAAACAACATCAAAGCTCTAACGATGCCTGTCGGATCGATGCTAGGTATCCAGTATAGGAAGGTTGGTTCAGACATATCTACTAATATATAACACTGGAACAGTGCGTATAGCACTTAGGACTGATATTTGATAGCATCTGGACCTGCCATCCATATTTCAAATTTATGCCAAATCAGTTCAAACTTATAATTCTTCTGGGGTTTTTTTTTTTTAATGGCAGTTGACATTCATCCTATGAACTTGGTGTTAGGAAATGTGGATCCTTGCCCCGAGGTGGGGTTGGCGCTACCTGCGGGGTTGAGCCCCCGCAGGTCCCCACAGTCGGGAGGCGAGGCTGGTGCCGGGAGCAGAGGCAAACGGGAGCTTCGCCAGTACCGGCCCTCGTTCCCCGCAGGTGGAGGCCTCGGGTGCCGGCTGGTCTCAGGTGGGCCTCTGTGTGGCCGGTCCCAGAGGGAACAGGCGGCTGGAAGCAGGGAGCGTCAGAGAGGTCAGACTCTGTCCAAGACCGAGGTACTCTCGGAGAGAGAAGACCTCAAGGGGTGAGGTGCTGCAGCAGTTCTGCAGACAGTAGAGCAGGACCACGTGGGACTGGCCCCGAGGAGAGGAAGTGCAGGGGCAGATGCTTGTACAGTGGTAATGCAGAAGCAGGGCTAGAGCGGGGAATCCGCTGTAGCAGGTTCGAGTAGAGAAGAAGCACGGAGGTACTGCCTGAGGTGCGGCAGCACAGTAGCAGGGACCTGTGATGTAGAAGAACTGAGAGGTGCCCCGAGGAGCGGGGACGCAGAGACACAGTCTCGTAATGTAGAAGCGCTGAGACAGGTCCACAGCAGAAGCGTAGAGACAGTGTCTCGTGATGTAGCAGAGCTGAGCCAGGACCCGAGGAGCGGTAGTGCTGAAGCAGGGTCCCCAATGTAGAAGCACTGAGGCTGCTCCCGAGGAGCGGGAGCTCCGAGACAGGGTCCCAGATGTAGAAGAGCTGAGCCAGGCCCCGAGGAGTAGGAGCGCAGAGACAAAGTTTTAGATGTAGAAGCGCTGAGCCAGGCCTCGAGGAGCGGGAGCGCAGAGACAGAGTCCCAGATGTAGAAGAGCTGAGCCAGGCCCCGAGGAGTGGGAGTGCAGAGACAAAGTTTTAGATGTAGAAGCGCTGAGCCAGGCCTCGAGGAGCGGGAGCGCAGAGACAGAGTCCCAGATGTAGAAGCGCTGAGCCAGGACTAAAGGAGCGGGAAGCGCCAAGACAGGGTCCCAGATGTAGAAGTGCTGAGCCAGGTCCCGAGGAGCAGGAGCGCAAAGATAGGGTCCCCGAAATAGAAGAACTGAGCCAGGCCCTGAGGAACGGGAAGCGCCGAGACAGGGTCCCACGCCAAGACAGGGTCCCAGATGTAGAAGTGCTGAGCCAGGCCCCGAGGAGTGGGAGCGCAGAGACAGAATACCCGATGTAAAAGCGCTGATTAATTTGATTAATACAACATAAGAACATGCCATACTGGGTCAGACCAAGGGTCCATCAAGCCCAGCATCCTGTCTCCAACAGTGGCCAATCCAGGCCATAAGA
Organism: Rhinatrema bivittatum; assembly: GCF_901001135.1. Lineage (NCBI taxonomy): Eukaryota > Metazoa > Chordata > Amphibia > Gymnophiona > Rhinatrematidae > Rhinatrema > Rhinatrema bivittatum. The sequence goes on along the minus strand of NC_042621.1, from coordinate 87,597,282 downwards.
ACCTGGCAAGTACCCAAAAACTAAGTCTATTCCATGCTACATTTGCTAATGGCAGTGGCTATTCTCTAAGTGAACTTAATAGCAGGTAATGGACTTCTCCTCCAAGAACTTATCCAAACCTTTTTTAAACACAGCTACACTAACTGCACTAACCACATCCCCTGGCAACAAATTCCAAAGCTTAATTGTGCGTTGAGTGAAATAGAATTTTCTCTGATTAATCTTAAATGTGCTACTTGCTAACTTCATGGCGTGACCTCTAGTCCTAAATTGTTTCCGAGAGCTGGGCACAGAAAACTTTGTCTTTTAATAAAGTATCATTCATTTCCAGAATCTACATCCTGTGTCATTTTTGTGAAGGTCAGTTTCTATCCATATGGGTGCATGGTCAGACCAAGTAATAATATCAATATCAATTTTCAAAATTCTATTAGTCATTCCTTTATCGATTAGGAAGAAATCAATTCTGGAACAGAAGTCATATGGTGCCAACTAGCAGGTGAAAATGTTAGTATGTGGACCCAAAAAACAAAGCAGAAGCTGATCAATATTGCTGGGTAGCGAAGAAACGAAAAGATTGGTGTAACAAGGGATTCTTTATTTGAACTTGCCTGACTCTGGCCGAGTTTCGCTCACGTAAGAGCTGCCTCAGGGGCTACTGTACAGATGGGTTCTTTGAATAAGACAACTTCAATGTGAAACCATCACAAAATGCTAATAACGATTCTTAGCAATGTGAATGCAGTCACTGCCACTCAAAAAAGTATCGGGTACAATTGACTATGCGCTGCAGTTTCCTGCCGATACTCACAATGACTGTTTGAATACGGGAGAGCCCCCTTTTTGCTATTCATTATGAGAGACTGCACTATACGATTTGGAAACTTTGTCAATTATACCCGATACTTTTTCGAGTGGCAGTGACTGCACTCACATCGCTAAGATTTTGATACTTTCTTAATCACATATGGGCACAATTCTGAATACCATATCCGCAGCACTGACTGCACAGACATCGCTAAGAAATCGTTATTAGCATTTTGTGATGGTTTCACATTGAAGTTGTCTTATTCAAAGAACCCATCTGTACAGTAGCCCCTGAGGCAGCTCTTTTATGTGAGCGAAACTCGGCCAGAGTCGGGCAAGTTTGAACAAAGAATCCCTTGTTACACCAATTTTAGTATGTGGAAATCTCAATCGCCAGATATCTGTCAGATCCCATGACTCTAGAAATTGCTTAGGTTTTTTTCTAGGTGTGATGGGGTCCATACTCCCACCCTATGAACTACCCATAGACGGGACTCTCACCAAGTTAAAACCACCTCCTAAGATAAGATGTCTATCAATCTCCCTCTAAGCAGGCTATGGAGCTGATCATAGAAACTGCTCTGTTCCTTGTTGGGTGCACGGACATTAAGTAGAGAATATACTCCCCACCTCCCACCCCCATTTGAACTAGCACAAAGATGCACCTTTCCAGAGTGTCTCTAATGCATAACTTAGGATCAAATATAACATCTTTGGAAATAAGAATGCCCACTTCAACAGGGAGTAAAGTGCTGATATATATATATATATTCTGATCTGATTGCATTAAATGCTCATATCTTGCCTTTAGATGAAATACTACTGAGGCTTGAAATGCAACCAGGTCTTTATAAAGTAATTTTCTTTTCCTATGCGGAATTCAAGCTTTTAATGTTTAAAGAGAAAATTCGCAATTTAGCCAGGAGAAGTTTGGAAACAAAAACACACGAGCACTCGGTTGAAACCCGCGTATCTCCACTCCCGAGCAAAGAGTTACATCCCCCAACCATACTTCAAAAGTCCCTTTTTTATATACATACTTCCCACACCGATACCATCCAGAACCTTAGGCTCTAGGCATAAGCATGAATCATTATTCAAGCGGCTGGTAATCTCCCTCCCTTCCCCCTCCCCCTCCCCTCTATTATTAGGCAGCATCATTCACCCAGGAGAGGAATAGACACTAATGGACGATCCCCTGCACACCCCCCCCCCCCCCCAGTCTCCACACTATATATCGTTTATGATCATTGTGGTCACAGGAAAGATGAAGTAACAATCCTTCGATCCATATTAATGGTGAAAAACGGCACTGGCGGCATTAAGAGAAGCTGGAGCAGGTTCCCTGCGGCCTTTCCAGTGGTCACGCCAGGCATTAAGGCGCTGGACTGTCTTCGCAATCGGCTGCTCCCGGTCCTCGCTCTTTGCCATCCTGGAACGTCGCCTCTCCCCGCTGTCCCCTTGGCTGCTGCCTGATGTGGTGGGTTAAGCCACAAAACCCTTGGGGGCCGGGTAGTAACTCCGCTTCCTCTGCCGTTTTGATCTGCCCTGATGCGCGGTCAAAGGTAGCAACTAGGCCAAATGGGTGTGACCATCTATATGTTGTGTTATCTTTTCTCAAACAGAGGGCGGCCTCACGCAGCTCCTGCCTGTCCTGAATCACCGCGGTCGATAGATCAGGAAATACCCCAATTTTCTGCCTCTTCCCGCTGCCACGGAAGATCCACTCTTTCGTTTGGTAATCGTGAAAGCAGAGGATAATATCCCAGGGTTTATTATTAACCCGTTGCCCGAGAGCTGGAGGTGCTGGACCGAGTCTCGCTGTTCCGGCACTCCCGGTCGGCTGTCCACCTTGCATCGACAGAGGATGTTCACAGAATCTCTGCACTGCCTCCGTGCAAATTTTTAAACTCCACGATCTCAGCAATTGCCTCGGTGAGACTGATTTTCTGTAGCTGCCATTTTCTCTTTGACAGCCATGTTATCATCTCGCAACGTCTGGCGTTGACATCGTAGTTGAGGAATTTCCTCCGCCTGTGAATCAGTTTTATTGTCAAATTTCGTTGACCCTTCTGCCAAGATCCTCTTTGATTTCTGGCGTGATTCCCAGCAATTCTGTTTTGTTATCCTTGTTGGCGAATCTATAGCCTGATCGTTCTCTGCACCATTTGGGCCTACTTCTGGTTGTAGGTTAGCCGGGGACCTCCCTCCTCTTGGTCTCTGTCAGCGTTCCACTCGATTTAAAGTCCATAACTTTCTTTTTAGCCATCATTATAACAACTCGGCAGTTTGCCAAGTGAGATGTGTAGAGTATGGAGGCATAGAACACACTTGAGGCAGCTTTCAGGCAAAGCCAGGGAGAAGGGAAGATAGTGTTTAACCCTGATGAAATGGCTTGCTGGCAAGCGCATATTTCCCACAGAGATGCGAAGCTCACAAGCGCTCGGGTGACCACAATAACGCAATGAATAAACCCGGGGAGTGAGGAGCTCAGATCCTAAGCTGCCATCGGGGCCGCTGACGTCACATCCTCCAGACTGTTTGGATTTTTTTAAGAAACCTTTTTTTTATTTTGGCAGGGAGCTTAATCCTTCCACTTTGGCGATTGTTGTTGTAGGGAGGGTGGCTGGGTGTTGGGGTGTTAATCTCCCCTCTCTCATATACTACAGGTTCTCATTCTCAGCTAAAAGGCCAAGAAGGAACCACGCTCCTCCCATCGCTCAAGTTAGCAAAAAGTCCCAGAAGTGATCCCAGGGCACGCATGTTTTAACATAAGAGCAAACAGAGCACTCTTTTCATGCTTCTTGGCCTTGGAACATTAATCCTGAGACTGGTTAAGCAAGCAGTGGGTGACTCCTTCCCTGCTGGGACCCCTGTCCTTGGCGATGCCTGCCTTCCAGTCAGTTGGCGTTTTATCCAGGGGTCACCCAGCCGGGGTGGGCTGCAGTCTTGGGCGCTCTCTGCCCAACCCTAATGGAATCCCAGCTGTTCTGCTTCATTCTGCCTCCAGTAATGAAATCCCGTCGATGCTGTGCTCCTGTGCACGTCCCCAGAATATAAAAAAGCTTTCATTTGGAACCCAGCCAGAAAATAGGTTTTAATTAGGAACTTGAGAACAATATAATCCCATTATGTCTATCAAAACAATATGCTGTTACTAAACTAATACTCAAACAATGCTTTACCCTTAATGGACGCATTGTTTCCAGCTGCTTTTGCTGCCTGAGTTTCTTATTTAAAAATCCTTGTTTTACTATCGCTTTAAATGCAGATTGAAGGAAGAGGATTAATAGGAAAGCAGTCTGCTGCTCTGTAACTGCATGACCTCAGGGTTCATAACATGACAAGATCACATTAAACTGTGGCATAAAATGTAATATTCATGTACTCACAATAACAGCCTGAGCCACATAAAATCGCACACCACGAAAAGGAGATCAGAACACAAATCAAGAAGGACGCTCAGAAGACTGGTATAAAGCCATAATCAGAGGTCCAAAGTCCCAAGCCGAAGCTTTATTAATGTTTATTTTATTTGAAAACGTTTCCAGGGCCAGTGCAAATTGCAGGACATTGTAAAAATGCGATGAGACTACTTCCCAAAGCAGAGCTGGAGATCACAAAGGCCCAAGCAGGTCCCTGGCTCTGGCAGGAACAGGCTCGGAGAAAAGTGCTGGTAACCGCAGCCGACACCGATCCCGGCATCAGGCATTTCTTCTTTCCCTTAGGAAAATCTGTAACTCACGATTGTGGCAAACACAACTTCCATTTGCCCTGAAGAGTAAAAAAAAAAGAATAAGCTATGGGAACTTTGGGGCTGAAGCAATAATGTTCGTGGAAAGCGGGCGCTGACTTTTCACAAGGGGGGCGCCATGCAATATGTAAATTAGGGGGTCGCGCTAGGAAGGAGGCGCTAAGGTCGCTTGCGTGACCTTAGCGCCTCCTTGCTAACGCGACCCGCTGCGGCTGCCGGTTATGAAGACTGAAGCTGGTAAACTCGGCCTTGGCTTTCATAACCTGCCTGCCTGCCAGTATTGAAAATGGCCGCTGAGTTTATCGGCGGCCATCTTCATTACTGGCAGACGGCCGGTTATGAAAACCGATGCCAGGTTTACCGGCGTTGGTCTTCATAACTTGGCGGTCTGCCGAGTTATTTTAGTTTATTTTTTTTTACTTTAAAAAAGAAGTATAGAAAAGCAGTTTTTTCTGCTTTTCTGTACTTCTATTACCTGCCTGCTCCAGGCAGGCATTAATATCTGAGCGATAAATGAGCGTCTGAGATGCACATTTATCTTTTTGCATGCGGAGTGAATGAGTAATAGCATTTGCATTTGAGGAGCACTATCACATTCACTCCGTGTCCGACGCGCGTTAAATAGGTGCTAATCCACCTTTTGCATTAGGGGGTGGATTAGCGCCTATTTATCCCGCATCCCAGCGCACTGCATTGCATCGGCCCCTTTGAAAGGAAGCGACGAGAACGGTCACATTGATTCCGATTGGTTGATGGGCAGCCAGTAAATTTATGGGTGGTTGGCAATAAATTGGGGAAAGAGGGAGGGCTGGAAAAGGAGGGAGGGAGAAGGAAGGGGAGACAGAAGAGAAAGAGGGAAGGGAGGATGGAAGTAAAGATCAAGAAGAAGGAAAAAGGGGAAACAGGAGGGAAAAAAAGGAAGAGTGGAGAGAAGGGGGAGAGAGGAAGGGGAGATAGGGAGGGAGGACAGGGAAGGAGGGAGAGAGGAAGGAAAGAGAAAGTGAGGGAGGGAGTCAGAAGAGGAGAAAGGGAGGGAGGAAAGATGGAGGGAAGTGAGGGAAGGGATACAAGAGGGAAGGGAGGAGTGAGAGGAAGGGGGGAGAGGCTGAAGGATGTGAATATGTACACCCTGGAAGAGAGGAGGTGCAGGGGAGACATGATAAAGTCCTTCAGATACCTGAAAGGTTTTAATGATGGACAAGCTTTGAACCTTTTCCGTTGGACAGGAAACAGTAGAACTAGGGCGATATGAAGTGGAACTCCAGGGAGGAAAACTCAGAACCAACATCAGGAAATAATTCTTCATGGGGAGGGTGGTTGAAGACAAAAACAGTGAAGGAATTCAAAGGGGCATGGGATAAACACTGAGGATCCCTAAAGGCTTGAGGATGGGAATGAAGAAATGCGTGCCGGGGGATAGCTGTTGTGAACCTGCCCGCAACGAGCGTGGGCAGGTCCCCTACCTTTGCAGCCAGTCGGGCCACTGATGCTGCTCCCCTGAGCGCGGCAGTCCTCCGCGGTCTGGAGACCGCGGCAGTCTTCTGCCCTGCACGGCAGGGCCGAGTAGCTGGGAGCCTTCCCACGCGGCTGGGGACGTCACAGCCGCTCCTGCTCCTTCCTGGGGTCCTCGGTCGGCAGGGAGCCGTCCTCACCGCTGTCGGGGTCTTCAGCCGGCAGGGAAGCTGTCCCTGCCGGTGCCTGCAGCCTGCCTCTCTCCTTCCAGCTCCGCAGCAGGGCTGCTGCTCCGATGCTGCCGCACCTGGGGTCTTCAGCCGGCAGGGAAGCCATCCCTGCCGGTGCCTGCAGCTTGCCTGCGTTTCCACTTCGTTCTTCACGGCTGAAGCCGCTTCTGTTGCCTGCCTTGCTCATCCTGGGCCCTCCACGTGGCGGATGCCACCGACATGCCTACAGCTTTTTCTCCAGCTCTCCTTAGGCGCGGGCGCGCGCCTCTGCTCAGCACTTAAAGGGCCAGCCAGGTGTGGCCCCTGCAAGATCCTCCCTGGGCGCAGCCCTCTTCAGCCCTACTAAAGGGCCCAGTGTTCATTCCAGCTTTGCCTTCAGCCCCAGATGCTCCTGGGATCTTCCTGTCCTTCGCTCCAGGAGTCTCGCTGTTCCATCGCTTCTTCAAGGTCCTGTGTTTCCTGTTCTTCGTTGGCGCTCCTTGTCTTGTCCTGATGCCCTTGATCCAGTCCATATGTCCGTCTTCCGCTCCTGATGTCCATGGTCAGTCTTAATGTCCGTCTCCTGTTCCTGATGTCTGTCTCCTGTTCCTGCTGTCCGTGATCCAGTCCTGATGTCCGTGATCCAGTCCAGATGTCCTGAATCCCTGGTTCCTCATCACCACCTTTCCTGGCGTGCCATGTCATGGTCCGCAACCGGCCCCGCGGGTGGGCTGTGTAGGGCGCGCTGCATCACAATCTCAACCTAGCTCTCGCTCCTGATTCCTTTTCTACAGAACCTTGATCTTTCATCTTCATCCAAGTGTCCTCGCCTGAGTCTTCGTCCAAGTGTCCTCGCCTGAGTCTTCGTCCAAGTACCTATGTCTTCACCTGAGACTTCATCCAAGGTCTTCGTTTGCCCCTGGCCTCCGTCCGGCCTGCTTCTTCTTGCCATTACCCAGTGGCAGGTCCGAAAGGGCTTGGAAAGGTCGGAGGACTGTTCATAATGCCACCATTGCGTTGATGGTCTTCCCGAAGTGTGCAGGTCTGGTGGAGGGTCAGTCTCTTCAGGCATCCTTGTTTTCGCTCCAGCCTTGTTTCTGCTCCGGATTCCATCGTTGTCTTCAGTCCAGCCTCGCTCCTGTCCAGCCCATGCTCGGGCATGCCTCACTTGCCTCGGCACCTCTTCGGAGTTCCTCTGGGGTCGAGCCGTGGCCCAAGAACACACAAACCCCTGGAAAGTGGAACCGCTCTCCTAGCGCTTCCTAATAATAGCTTGCTGGTGCAGCGGTTTTTACCCATAGCAGAAGACATGGAGATTGCTACTCTTAACCAATAAGCCTTGATAACTTTGATGCAACTCCAACATTTCTGTTTACTTCAACAGCAAAAAAAAAAAGAGGAATTGGATTCAGATAGCAACCAACCAGGGCCCAGACTTGAACTGATACGCAGACATAAGGGAAAAAGTACAGGACTGCTTCTTAGGCCAAGTCCATAAGCAAAGCACATCAAGCAGCACTGTCTGAATTTTCAAAAAAGCCTCCTCACCCAGTAAAAATGTTGCTAGCAGTAAACTTTTTATGGGTTATCATAAGGCTTGGGGATAACTGCATGGAGCGGCAGTTACGGCCCTTAACAGAAACATGGGGGTAACCTGCACGGAGCGGCAGTTACTACCCTTAACAGAAACACAGGAGTAACCTGCACAGAGTGGCAGTTACTGCCCTTAACAGAAACACAGGAGTAACCTGCACGGAGCGGCAGTTACTGCCCTTAACAGAAACACAGGAGTAACCTGCACGGAGCGGCAGTTACTACCTTTAACAGAAACACAGGAGTAACCTGCACGGAGCGGCAGTTACTGCCCTTAACAGAAACACAGGAGTAACCTGCACGGAGCGGCAGTTACTGCCCTTAACAGAAACACAGGAGTAACCTGCACGGAGCGGCAGTTACTGCCCTTAACAGAAACACAGGAGTAACCTGCACGGAGCGGCAGTTACTGCCCTTAACAGAAACATGAGGGTAACCTGCATGGAGCGGCAGTTACTGCCCTTAACAGAAACATGAGGGTAACCTGCATGGAGCGGCAGTTACTGCCCTTAACAGAAACATGAGGGTAACCTGCACGGAGCGGCAGTTACTGCCCTTAACAGAAACATGAGGGTAACCTGCATGGAGCGGCAGTTACTGCCCTTAACAGAAACACGGGAGTAACCTGCACGGAGCGGCAGTTACTGCCCTTAACAGAAACATGGGGGTAACCTGCACGGAGCGGCAGTTACTGCCCTTAACAGAAACATGGGGGTAACCTGCATGGAGCGGCAGTTACTGCCATACTACCATAAGAGGCTTGCTGGGCAGACAGGATGGGTCATTTGGTCCTTTTCTGCCATCCTTGCTATGTAACTGTGTTAGGAAAGATGGGGAGGAGAGATGTAGGTGAGGGTAAGCCCAAGCTGGAGCCCTTCATGCCACAGGATAGCAGGGGCCTTACCTATATAACCACCTGAGCAGCCAGCACTGGCTTTAGGATAACCAAAGCCCGGGGCAAAAACCGAACTTGAGCCTCCTCCCCCCACATCTGCTTCCATGAAAATCATTCCCCACGCATGCCACAGCCTTCGGCCTCTTCGGGAATCTCTCCTCACACCCCCATCCTCTGTCGTGATCCCTTCCCACTTCTCACCCCAGGAGAAATGTAGGCACTGACACTACCAATGACCCCTGGGCTCTATAGAGGAGAAGCTCCAGTTCACTAAAGGCACACTGCACCCACAGAAACTCCCCCGACAATGCGCGTGCAGGGCAGAACCGGAGCTTCCTCTTACAGCTCTGCCACAATACAAACATTCAAATTCCGGCGCCACCTCAGTAGAAGCAACACAAGCTTCCTTCACTAATAGGCATTCTGGGAAGTGAAACAGAACTGTACGTAGAAGCCACTCAGCATCCATATAACCAACCGGACTTACTGGAGAGAGAGGTGCTAGCGGCAGGGGGAGGAAAGGATGGGAAGGCGCCAGCCCTTTGTCCCAGGGGGGGGTATAAGCAGTTCTCCAACCCCGCAGTTCTACGAGGAGGGCGGCAGCAGCGGTTCTGTGACCGGGACGGCAGCGCTGTCACTCCCTGGTGTATGGCCACCCTGTGTGCCCTCACGGCTCGCACTCCTGGAAGGCCGGCCCTGTGATCGGCCGAGTGCCAGAGCCCTGGCTGCCACTGGAGAGGCGGAGCCTCATCCGTATCACTCACCTGACAGGACCGGCTGCAGAGAAAGGAAACAGCAGCCTGGCGCCCTGAGGGTGGCGGCAGGAAGAGGGAGCCCACAGGACACTGAGAGGGCAGGGTGTCTGGCAGCTGTCTACAGTGAGGAGACTTGAACAGCACCTACGTCACTCCAAGGTTATAATCTTAGCTGCAGTCATGCATGTCATGTTCTGAATTTTAAGACTGCAGATGAATGTTATTTTTGGACTGAAACGCAGGGGGGAGCAGATGGGAAAGGTTTAAGCAATCTGAATTAGTAGCTGATATTATTTTTGGGATTGCAGAAAAAGCCTCTCTAAGTGGTACTAGCAGCACAGTTTCAAATGTCGGTTTTCTGTTGGCCAGAAGCAAAACACAGCCACATCGGACCTCAAATTGCTTTTTAGCCACAGCACTTCCGGAATGCATGCAGCCACCTCAGGGGTGCATTCCATTCACTGAAAGCCACCACCCACACCCCAGCATCCTTTTCGAGATGTGTAGGGACCTTCCTTTTCAGTTTTTATTTCATTTTTCCTGGGACTTTCAATGTTAAATAAAATCAATGGGAAAATGACTCAGTTATAACATAGGAGAAAAATCAGTGGAAAAGTTCTTTTTTCTTTTTTTTTTTTAATTTAACATTGACATTCTCAAGAAAAATAAAATAAAAACTGAACAGGAAGGTCCCTACAGATGTGCAATCATGTGATGAATTGCTTCTTCTGATATCATTCAAGTGTTATTAGAAGCAGCCGTCTGATTGGTTAGCCCGGATATAGGTTGTGTTCTCAGCAATGCAGTAAATTAAACAATTATTTATTTGTTTAAGCAATTTATATTCCACTGATCCACAAATCTCAGCAGATAAGAACAAGAAGACGAGAGCGAGCGAGAGAGAGAGGCTATTAGCTATTCCCCCTGATGTAAAAAAATAAATGTGCACCCAACGCGCACGTTTTTATTCTAAAAAATTAATGCCTGCCCCGGAGCTGGCGTTAAGTCTGGAGGAGCCCCAAAAGTTAACAAAAAAGCAGAAAATACTGCTTTTCTGTAGTTCCTCTGACTTAATATCATGGCGATATTAAGTCAGAGGAACTAAAAAAAGAAGTAACATTAAAAAAACACATTTTTTTAATGTCTTGCCAGTGGTCAGGTTAGAAAAAGGGATGCTCACTTAACGAGCATCCATTTTCCTAACCCACTGACAGCCACCTCTCCTGGGCACCCGCTGCTAAGAAGGCACTAGGGGCGCACAATTTATCCCTAGCGCCTACTTTTTAACGCAGTGGCTCATTTGCCTATTGCATCGCGTGCCCAGGAGAGGAGAATGGGTGCGTGTTAGGAAAATGGTCACTCAATCTTGAGCGCCCGTATTTCATGCACCGATATTGCATCGGCCTGATAGAGAATGGATTAGCAGCAGTTTCGACTCTCTCAGTCACTGGAGGTGTTAGAAATATCATGAACAAAGTGTTAAGATAACATCCTCATCAGCACTGAGCAGAAGGTATGGGAGGTTCTCATAATGGTTTGTAGAGACATAGAAATGTGATGGCAGAGAAAGACCAGGCAGCCTATCTTGTCTGCCCATCCGCACAACTGGTCAGCTCTACCTTCCCTACCACCCCTCAGAGATCCCCTGGGTATATCACTGGCTTCCATGAATTCAGACACTGTCGTTTCCTTATCCCCACTACCTTCTTGGGGGAGGCATCCACCCACCCTTCCTATAAAGAAACATGTCCTAAGATTACTCTTGAGATTACTCCCATTCACGCTCATCTCAGGAGTTCTCTTGAAAGAGGCCCACCTCTGGTGCATGGATACCTTGGAGGTATTTACATGTACTGATGTGTTCAATAGAGTACTCTATTAATGTTCTATCTAGGCAGACTTAACTGTGCTCAGCTGTACATATGAATAAGGTTTACAGGGCAGGTTTCAGACGTTATTATCCATGGACATATTTCTCGTTTGAAATGTGCCATGTGGGGAGAGGGTTTACTTCCTTATGCCTTTTCATTTAATTGGCATGTGGAGTTTTAGTGTTTCTCCAACCCATTTGTGAGAGAGGGGGATGATTAGGGTGGGACGTTGTGATGGATGATGGTGTTTTATTCATTTGTATATTATGATGTTTCATTTTCAGGTTTCTATGATGTGGGTTATACTTAAGTATTGTGTATATTTTTTGTTTAATGATATTGTGAGCTGCTTTGAGTTCTTATGAAGGAAGATGACATAAACTGAAGAAGGGAATAGAATGGAGGACAGAGTAAGGGATGAATTGAGGAGCTGCTGAGAACCAGAAGTAGGGGAGAGAGGTGGTGGGGAAAAGGCCTGTGGATTGAGGAGCGGTGCACGAGAGCAGGGGCTTAGTAAAGAAGATGGTGTGGAGGGCAGATAATGGATGAGTTTAGGGAGCAAGGGAAGGAAAAGGGGATAGAGATGAGTAGGGGGTTAGGAAAGTAGGAGTAGTGGAAAAGGTCATGGAGTAATGGAAAAAAAGAGGGAAACAGGAGGATAGGGGGTAAGAAGAGCAGATAGGGGGTAAGGGAAGGAGGAGGAAGAGGTCAGAGAATGAGAAGGCAGCTGGAATCATCAGGTAGGGGGTAAGGGAAGGCAGAGGGGGAGGACTATTTTTGGATGCTAATATTTTCCAGATCCTTTCTCCAAAATCCCATTTTTTTAAAGTGACTTTTCTAATGGAAGATGGATTGTTATCTCTCTGCTGGCAGGGTATCAACAACAAACGGGCCGATACAGTACAGCGCACTCCGGCGGAGCACACTGTTAACCGGCATTTGGACGCACGTTTTCGACGCGCTAGCTTTACCCCTTATTCAGTAAGGGGTAATAGCACATCAAAAATGCGCGTCCAACCCCCCCGAGACTAATGCATGTTGATGGCCCTATTAGGTATTCCCGCGTGATTCAGAAAGTAAAATGTGCAGCCAAGCCGCACATTTTACTTTAAGAAATTAGCACCTACCCAAAGGCAGGCGTTAATTTCTGCCGGCACCGGGAAAGTGCACAGAAAAGCAGTAAATATCATGGCGATATTAAGTTGGAGGTCCCGAAAGTAAAAAATAATTAAAAATTAAAAATCAGCCCACGGCCCACGGGTCGGAAGATGGACGCTCAATTATGCCGGCATCTGTTTTCCGAACCCGTGGCTGTCAGCGGGTTTGAGAACCGACGCCGGCAAAATTGAGCGTCGCCTGTCAAACCCGCTGACAGCCGCCGCGCCTGTCAAAAAGGAGGCGCTAGGGACGCGGTAGTGTCCCTAGCACCTCCTTTTACTGCGGGCCCCAATTAGCATAATTTTATTTACTGTATCGCATGCACAGGACACTGGCCTGTGTGCGCACCGGGAGAGCGGGCGCTCGCCCGCTCTCCCGCGTTTCTTTCTGTATCGGCCTGATAGAGAGCTGTTTCCCATCAGACTGCCCATTTTTTTCAGAGCCCAGCTTCTATATCCTTTTCAGAGAAGCAGACTGTGCTCTGTAATAGTCTCACTGCCAAGTCTCCTTTTCCTGTTAGCTTCTTTTGTTACAGGCATGCCGGGCGCAAGTGATCTTCCACTCTTATCTGGATTGCAGAAGTGTTAAGGGGGGGCTTTGACTGCCCTGCTCCATGCTGACCTCAGGACACCTGTCAGAGTACACCCCATAGCCATTCTGTGGTGCAGGAACTGAGAAGCAACCCCCCTACTAGCCTAGCCCTGCGGGAAAAAAAGTCTTTCAGTTGTACAATGACCAACTACTAACCCAGGACAGTTTGCTCCCTAATCCCAACCCATTAACTGAGACCAAATTCTGTTACCCTGCATTTTACTAACTAATCTTATTTCTACTACCTGAAGTCCTAGTAACTAAACCAGCTTCTGTTTTCCAAGCACCCTCCTCACAGCACCCTACCAACCCAATAGTACTGCTGCTACCCACAGCACCCTTCCCACAGCACCCTCCCCACAGCACCCTACCAACTCAATAGTACTGCTGCTCCCCACAGCACCCTCCCTACAGCACCCTCCCCACAGCACCCTACCAACCCAATAGTACTGCTGCTACCCACAGCACCCTCCCCACAGCACCCTACCAACCCAATAGTACTGCTGCTACCCACAGCACCCTCCCCACAGCACCCTACCAACCCAATAGTACTGCTGCTCCCCACAGCACCCTCCCTACAGCACCCTCCCCACAGCACCCTACCAACCCAATAGTACTGCTGCTACCCACAGCACCCTCCCTACAGCACCCTACCAACCCAATAGTACTGCTGCTACCCACAGCACCCTCCCCACAGCGCCCTACCAATAAACCCTGCTCTTCCTGCTCCAGATCCTTCCAACCAATCCTGCTTCTCCTAGCCATCACCCTAACAAGCAACCCTCCATGCTTTTTCTGTCCAAGCCAGCCCTTTGTATGTTGTTTAAGCAAAAGCAGCTGGCAGAAAGAGTAGTTATCCTCAGAACACACTCCATGGAGGAGCACAGTCATGAGGCAAGGTTGAGGATTCATTCTAACCCTTACTGTTGCTAAATGCCACAGTATAACTTAAAAAAACAAAAACCAAACAAACATTGGTCACTTAACAGTAGATTCTTCCTTTTATGCAGTGAGAAAGCAGCTGTCTGGTCACTGTCTGGTGCACGTTGTTGAATGGAAGAGGTGAATGGATCTCTGCTGGTTTGGGGTAGAAACTGAATGTTTCGCTTCTCTCTCTTGTTGCCTGTTGGTGTGACTGTGTGGAACTGAATGTTCTGTCCCTTGGAATCAGAAAAACGTCTACGTCATGGAGCTCACATTTCTCACAGATACCTAAAACTCCTTTCAGAAGCAAATTAAAGACAGACATCCAGGCATTAAACCAGCCAGTGAGTTTCACATTTTCACCTTTGGTCAGTGAGATTCCAACCTGACCTGAGCCTCCTTAACTTGAACCGTGAATGGTTCTGGGAAGGGAACCTTCATCCTGAAAGGAGGCATTTACTTCTGATTTGGAACTGGATGGCAGCAGATGACCCAAAGCAATGTTGACAAACTGTTTCAGTTCTGCTTTTCCCCCCACTGCATTCATGAATCTGTCTTCCTGTTTTTCTTAGCGTGTTTGAGATTATAAATCCATAAATGCAACAGGGGAAAAGTAGGGCTGAGTCAGTCCATCCTGCCCCCAGGACCCAGACACGCTGTGCTGTCCTGCTCCCCTCCCCCTTCCGCTGCTGTCCGGGCCAGCTCAGGAGACTTTGATCCTGCCCCCTCCCGCTGATGCCATCCTAAACTAACCTTGGGGCCGATGCAATACACCCGCAGTAGGAGGCGCTAATCCACCCCCTAATGCAATAGGGGGACTAGCACTTATTTAATGCGCTGGTCCCACACAGAGTGAATGAGATAGTGCTCATCGCATGCAAATGCATGTGAATGAGCCTATTACTCATTCACTCCGCATGCAAAAAGATAAATGTGCATCTCAGAGCAGGCGTTAATAGCTGAGCTCAGGTAAAAGTACAGAAAAGCAGAAAAAAACCCTGCTTTTCTGTACTTCTTTTTTAAAGTGAAAAAATAAAAAAATAAATAAAATAACTCGGCAGATTGCCGAGTTATGAAGACTGACGCCGGCCGTTTCATTACTGGCAGGCAGGCAGGCAGGTTGTGAAAACCGAGGCCGAGTTTACCAGCGTCGGTCTTCATAACCGGCAGCCGCGGCGGGTGGCGTTAGCAAGGAGGCGCTAAGGTCGCGCAAGCGACCCTAGTGCCTCCTTCCTAGCGCGACCCCCTAATTTACATATTGCATGGCGCCCCCCTGCATGTGTTAAGAAAGCGGACGCTGGAAAGTCAGCGCCCACTTTCCGCAAACATTATTGCAACGGCCCCCTTAAAAGGTGGCTTTCTGGGAGCAGGAAATCTCCGAAGAGGCATTGGGGATTGAGTTGGGAGTGATTGCTCCAGTTATTCTTTTGTTTTGTTTTGTTTTGTTTTGTTTTTTTTCCATTGGAGCTGAATGTTAGAATGAGTTGCCTTTAGTCAGGAGGGGAGTGATTAAGGAAATTTGTTGTTATGTTCCTCACCTATAAGGTTGACCCTCAGTGTTGTCATTTTTTTGGTTTTAGGAAGTCTTTTGGAGACGATTCGGTGTCCAGTGAAATTTGTTTATTGGTTGACGTGGTGTGAGGTGTTTTTTGATGGGATGTTTTAGAAAATTTAAATAGGATTCTGCTAGTACTGTGGTTCCCAAATCTGTTCTGAGGGACTCCAATCTGTCAGGGTTTCAGAATATCTGCAGCCAACATGCACAAGACACCTTTGCATCCACTGCCTCCTCTGGCCTTTTTCTCTAGTGAGGATATGGTGAGTTTCAACTGTGTGATAAGGTATTAATTGTTATTGTAATTGTTTCGTTTGTATTATTTTGGTTGTATTGTTATAAAATGTATTTTTTTTAATTATTGTAAATCCCTCTCGGTGGTCCCTCAGGCTTGATCAAGGGGGGGGGGGGATAAAAGTTAAAAAACAGAGAACCAGAAATTCAGTGAATTCCTTTGAATGATCTATGTCTTTGCAAAGGACTCTTCAGACAGAGTGACCCGTGCAAGATGCCTTTTTAGCTAACTGACAGCTCATACAAAGCACTAGGAGATGAGAGCAGACCAGTAAATTGTCTTCCTCCCTCCCCGTGCAGAGCTCTATCTCTGCCTGGGATTCTTTCATCTTTCTTTTTTTTTTTTGCTCTGTTGTATTCCAATAAAGGCTTCTTCCAGAGGTTCATTTCTTCCTCAGCCGTGTGTTAATTGACAATTTAACACAATATGCTGTGAAGTGTTCTTTGATAACATTGCATTAAACTAGGTTAACGGCAGGTCACCCTCCCCATGAGAAACACTGGCTTCCAAGTCATCCGAAGTCAGGTTCCTCACCGCATCTCGGTCGCGAAATCAGTAATTAATGCACATCTCACTACCAGCCCTGGAAGCTTTGCCAAAGGCAGACAGAGCTACCCAGCTGCCTGTGGAGCCACCCCCCCTGCACTCCTCTGGGAGCCAGAGCCCCTCACCACTTACCCTGTGACCTGACTCCCAGGAGCCCTATAATCTTGCTCTTTATAAGTAATAATAACAACCAGACGCCAGCTAGGACCCAGGAAATTCCCCAGCCATTTGAAGATAAATGCACCTATTCCTCACCTCCTCTGCCTTGCTATTCAGATACCACCGTCCCAGTCACCAGCTCACTCCTTGCCAGGAAACTGCCAATGGCTTCCATGTAACGCTACATTAATAACAGCACAGAAAGAAACGCTCTGCAGTCGGCAAACTGCATTAAAAACGTTTTCAATAGTAGAAGAGAGAGAGAGCGAGCTGATTTCCTTCCCCCTTAAGAAAGAGGCGACCATTTCTTATTGTTAAAATTGGGATATTGTTTGCTTCTTTTGGTAAACGCTGCTCACTATTGTTACTGTGCCGCTGTTAATGGGGCTCCCACCCGCCGCCTGCGTTCCGGAGGCTCCCGGCCGATCCCGCGCCTCCCCGCACTCTGCTGGGTTTCAGGACAGAGAATTACAAAGCGGGAGATGGCTTTTTCAGAATTAACCAAAAAAAAAACCCCCAACACTTGATGAGGATGCATTTGCTGCCTCCTTGGCCGCAGGCACAGATCTCCCGAGGGACCCCGCTGGCTCTTCTGCGCCGCCTGGATGCAGGCCCGATGAAGGCGGGGGGACTGCCCGCGATTTCAGGGCTCGGAGCGGTGGGAGCCTGCAGGTCAGCCCCGTCCGTTCGCTGTGCGAGCCGGAGGGCAGGGGCATTGCAGGCCCGGTGAACCCAGTGCAGCCTGCGTCTCATGAGGAACAGGCTAGTCCAGCCCTGACTTCCCCCTCACTGCAGTCATGAATCTGTCGTGAATCTGTTGTGAATCTGTCATGAATCTGTCGCTCTGCTTTTCGCCTTGATTTGGCCGAGGAAGCAGCTACTGCTCCAAACTTGGGTAAAGCCAGGACCGGATCAGCCTGTTAATTATGACTTGGAGCCGGGGTGGGCAGCCCTTACGGTAACATCGGATTTTAGAAGTCTTAATGTCTAATTCTGATCCAGGTTCATTTTGACCCTTGTTCTCACAACTTTAGAAATCAGGAGTTGACTCAGGATGTTCTCATGATCAGGATAATCAAAGGAAAATTGAAAGCAATCCAGCACTGCAAGACGTTTGAAGTCAAAATGATCAGACCTTTCCAAAAAAAAAAGGACTCAGTAGAGATCAAGATTTCTCAGAGCATTCCATGCCATAATGTATACTGCTTGTCACCTCCCTGTCACCCTAGCACTGGTCCCCTTTTCTGAGTCACTTATGGCAGCCACCCTACTCCTGGTAATGCCATCTTTTGCTCATTTGAATTGGAACCTGAGGAAGAGAGTACCCGCTCTTAAAAGCCGGTCCAGAAATGTACTAATAGAAAGGTATCAGCTTACATATACATTTTTTTTTGTTTTATTTGTCAACATTTTATTTCTGTTCAATAAAGATGGCATGGGTTAAGGCAGGCAGGACATGGACCAGGCACAGGCAGGCTGCCAGAACTCTCAGCATTGGATGTTACAGTTCCTGAGGCTGCTGCTGGAGGAAAACCAGGGGAGCTCTGGCACATTGGTAATTAGTGAATGTGTCAGGTCTCTGCGGCTTTTCACAACGCCCCCTTCTCAGCTTCTCTCACCTGTTTGTTCCCTATAAGCACTTATTTCTGTTTCCTAGAAAGTCATCACACTCTCTTCTTGTCATACTTGTGACTTGCTTTAGCAGACGTTATTTGTTCCTAATAGCGTCATGGGGGCACTTCATGTTGGAACGCTGCACGCACCTGCACTGTCGGCAACACCGTGTGCAACAGCAAAGCTTCATGGGGCTGGCCCAAGTGTTTGCATCTCATTATATATGCCATTCTCCTCCATAAAATATGCACGGTGGCCTTACAGTAACAAATATACAAATACAATAAGAAAACAAACTACAATAGCATACATTTCAAATTCAATAACATATATCAAAATAACAACAGGAATTATTCACAGATACATGTGTCCTTGTTTCTGGTTCCTGTTGCCACCCAGTGCTGCTCTCTCAGCACTGAGAAAATCAAGAAACTACTGTCTATTAGGTTCAATCCAGGACCAATTGTGATGGACAATTGGCTAAGCCCCATGGAATGGCCAAGGCACAACCTTCTTAAAAATTCACTTGTTACTTATATTGTATTACTAGACAGCATTCAACTGCAAAGTAATAACTTATCAAGACCTTAAAACTGCTGTGTTTGCCAAAGGGAAGATTTCAACGTAACTTTAAGCAGAAAGAAATTAATACATGGAATGCTAGAAGCCGTCTGTCTCAGTCTAAAGTATATTACAATTGTTTTCTGTTGTTGCCTTTCTTTCCTTGGCAACCCTGGCTGAAGGCTATAAACCATTATTGTAAACTAGTCTTACTCTCTTTGCTTGAAAAACATATGTCAGGTCCGAGGGTTGAAATGAGTCTTCTTGGTAAGCAAGTGACAGGGTAAAAACATGCACCTCGAAAAATCCCCTCATTCCATTTGCTTTAGCAGTGGCAGTGGAATTCCGCACCATGCTAAGGGTGCTCAATGCTCATTGATTCTGTTTATCACCACTTGGTCCATGGGGAGCCCAGGGCAAGACTGAGCCACACAGAATGCAGGAGTTCATTTGAAATACCATCTTTCAGAATTTCCCATAAATCGGTGTTCTCATGACATGGAAGGAACGTCTATTGACAATCTGGTATTTTGGCATCATATTTCAGATGGAACCATTGTCAAGTTCCCATACTACAACACAACTGCAGACACCTTACAACTTTTCTTGCTGGATAGTAAAGTAGCCACACATTTTGTCTTATGAAGGAGGTTAGTTTTGAAGCCAAGCTAGGAGTCATTATATGGCAAGTGGCCTAATGATTAAAATAATGGATTATAAACCAGAATGCTGGATTCAAATATTGCTACCAACATTCATTGTGACTTTGGCCAAGCCATATCATCCTCTTAAGTTTCAGACTGACTGTAAGCTCTCTGGGGCAGGATCTGTTTGTACTTGTAGGTAATATGCTGTTATAATACTTAACTTCTGATTAAGTTATCTGGGGATAAAAGTACTCCCAACCAGGAACTCCCTGTGGGAGACTGCAGAAAATAAGTCAAAGAGTAACACTGAAAGCCACTCCTTTCTTTACTGCTCAGAATGGATGTCAACACCCCCACCCCCCATAGAACAGAAGACAGCACACACATATGCATACATCCTGAGAGAGAGAGAGAGTTATATCTGGAGAGATGGAAAAAAAGATGAATACCTAGAGAGCCATAGAACATGGAAGAAAAGGCTTAATGTCAAAGTCAGTTAACAACAAGTAGTTGCACAAAGTCTCACCCATCACTGGTTATTGCTTTAGCTTGTCCAAAAAGGTAGATATTGTTGTTAAAAAAAAATTCCCTTCTGTAGTATTATCATCATTATTGTTAGGAGAAAAGAGAAAAAGTCAATGCGAGAAACAATTTGTGGTTTTTCCTGAGTCTCTGTGCAAGGGTCTTTGGCTGCTGATTGTAAAACCTTGGTGTGATGATAAAAGAGGCATCTCATTAATAACGTGATCAATATCCTGAGACACAGCTGTGGTCTTGCTAGAGGATAATAGAGTGTCTGTGAAGGGTCAATGCTCTTACAGTATCATTTTGGCAAAAATAAATGAGTGGTTCACCTTGGGCAGTACATTTGTTTGCTGTGAATCGCCCTTATCATTAGTATGGCTGTTTCTCCTGCATCTTGGACCACCGGTTAGAGGAAGCACATGAGAATAGTAACTTATACAGTAACATTGTAAATGATAGCAGGTAAAGACCAAAATGGTTCATCTAGTCTGCCCAGCAAGTTTTTATACGATTGTAATTGCCCCTCTGGTGCAGGATACCCTCAAGTCTTCTATTAAGAGTAGTAACTGCTGCTCCACCCTTCTGCTAAAGGTTAGAAAATGTCCTCAGCACTGTGGATGCCGTTAAAACAAAACAAAATCTGAACTTGTGCAGTCTGTATATATTTAAAGTTAGTTATTCACATTAAAAGTACTTTTAGGATCTGTTTATAAATCTAGATCTAAAATAAATGCTAAAAAAAATCTAAAGCCATG
This sequence comes from Rhinatrema bivittatum, assembly GCF_901001135.1. Taxonomy (NCBI): domain Eukaryota; kingdom Metazoa; phylum Chordata; class Amphibia; order Gymnophiona; family Rhinatrematidae; genus Rhinatrema; species Rhinatrema bivittatum. The sequence goes on along the minus strand of NC_042621.1, from coordinate 87,576,616 downwards.
TAAGAGCAGTTAAATTGTTAATTTAGCTGGAAAAAGGGCTCACTACTCTTTAGACCTTCCAAGGGCGCTGGGAGAAATCTGGTCAATGATGGAGGCTGAGGGCATTAAATGCCTGCATGCCACCTGGCACCTCCTCTGATGGGTGAGGAGGGAAGAAGAGAGAACTTGGTTATCATCCATAGCAAACTGCTTAGTGCTTCCTTCTCTGTTGTAGCAAACACAACCTCTTTTTGTGTCTGTTACCACGTGTCTAATATTGTGCATATTATTCTCCATTCTGAAAGCGCAAATGAGCGTGACATGAACAGATGGAATTCTGGAAAGCATTACCCTTTATGAGAGAATGATTCTCCATGCATTAAAAAAACAAAACAAAAAAAAAACAAACGGCATCTCTGAGTCTTCAGTTAAAATCCAGCTCAGATGGGCAATGCCTGAAAGTCTTTGACATTTGAACACTGCCTGGTGGTCTGCATGATACACAATGGTGGTCCACTCCATGTCCACATCCTTAAAAGTCACCCACCTCAACTGGTACTCTTGTTGACAGTCTCTGCAGAGACCAGGGTCTAAAGTTTTATCCCTTAGATCACTCCAGAACAGAGGCCATAAGGGGAATACACTGGCCGATCACTATGAAGGACGTGTACACTGCCCCTGCCATGCTGTGTGTGTTCTGTGCCTCTTTGAAGGACTTTGCCCAGAAATGGCAATGCAGAACTTTTCCTCAGCATTAACTACACATGGAAAACAAATCTTTACAAATGTTATAAAATGCTTTAAGTTGCTTATGTAAGGGAGACAGTACTTGGAGATGTAGGGCAGATAGGTACCCTTTGCATCTCAGGTGTGACACAATCAAGTGGGATCACTGAGAGGAGAGGATCATCTTGCTGGTAGCTGAAGAGGATCAGTAAATGTTTCTTTGGGAAATTTTAGAACTTAAAAGGTCTTGGGGAGAGGTAAACTATTGGGGCATATTCTTTAGTGAGTGTAGGTGTGTTTGTTAAAAAAAGAAAGCCAAAAGTTAAGAAAAGGCTTAGAGTTTGTGTTTTTGTTATAAAAAGCTAGCCAAAGGGTAGGAAAAAGCTTAGAGTTTGTGTGTTTGTTATAAAAAGCAAGCCAAAAGGTAGGAAAAAGGTTAGTTTGTACATCTTTGTCTTCACCCCTTTCTCCCTCCCCCCCCCATCCCTCTTCCACCCACCCCAGCTCATCCTTTGATTTATAGATGGGAGACACTTTCACATTAAAAATCAATCAGCCTTTTATCTAAAACACAGGATTGCCCCTGGCCCTATCAAAAGTTTAATTATCCCATTGCAAATCACCATCAGATTAATAGTGAATATACCAATAAATTTAAATGATGTTTATTTACACACTCCTACTTCCTTAGCAACCTAATCTTAACTAAGAGCTCAACAAAATTAAGATGAAGTCAGCAATCCAACATCGAATGTTACATGTATGATTTTTTACCTTCTGATGAGAGGTTGTATGTGTGCACCCAGTGCAAAAAGCTCCTGGCTCTCAGAGAACAAGTCTGGAGGCTAGAGTGGCAGACCTGGAGGAGCTGAGGCAGACAGAGAAGTTTATAAATGAGACCTTCAGGGACATAGTAGCTGAGTTCCAACTCCAGTCTGGCAGCCCTGGTGCTGCCATGGAGAAGGAAGGTCTCGAGGTCATACAGCATCAACCTGGTGCAGCGAGAAATGATCCTGTAACAAAGACCTGCTCTCCAGGAGGATGTATCTCCCAGGGCTACTGCTCAGGAGGAAAGAGTTAGGTTGACCATCATAGTTGGTGATTCAATTATTAGGAATGTAGATAGCTGAGTGGCTGGTGACCATTGGGATTGTCTGGTAACATGCCTGCCAGTGTAAAGGTAAAGGACCTCATGCATCACCTAGGTAAGATTTTAGACACTGCTAGGGAGGACCTGGCCATCGGGGTACATGTGGGCACCAACAACATAGGAAAATGTGGAAGGGAGGTTCTGGAAGCCAAATTTAGGCTCTTAGGTAGAAAGCTGAAATCCAGAACCTCCAGGGTAGCATTCTATGAAATTCTCCCTGTTCCAGGTGCAGGTCCCCAGAAGCAGGCAGAGCTCCAGAGTCTCAATGCATAGCTGAGATGATTGTGCAAGGAAGAGTGATTCAGTTTTATAAGGAATAGGGTGTTGTACTCGACTGGCCGCAGGTCTACCCCATGGCCGGCTGCGCTTACCTGGGATCCCAAGCAGCGGGGAGACCACCAATGCTGCGACACCCTCCCGGCATCAGATGTGGCAGGCTGCATCTCTTGCCAATTTAAAGAGCCCGCAGCTGGAAACTTCCCATGGTGCCCTCTTGATGATGTCACCCAGGCCCTCCTATTTAAGGCCTGGCCAGACCTGCAGTAGATGCTTCAGCAACAGATTGAACACCTAGGAGTAACTGCTTGCTTGTTCCTGACTCCATGTTCCTGTCTCCTGGCTTTTGTCTTGTCTTCCTCCTGGACTGCTTATTTGGCCTTGACTTCTGGTATGTCTCCTGGACATCGCTTGATCACTATCTGCTTTGAATCCTGGTATGTCTCTTGGACTTCGCTTGATTGCCGCCTGCCTTGACCCCTGGAACACCTGGACTCTGCTTGCCATTCACCATACGATTCCTCAAAGTTGGAGACCTGCACCTAAGTCCAGCCGGCCCCAGCCCCCAAGGGCTCAACCTGTGGGGAACGAGGGCTGGTATTGGTGAAGGTCCTGTTGGGTCTCTGCACCAGTCAGTTTCACCTGCTGATGATGAGAACCTGCAGGGCTCCTCCCTGCAGGTAGCATCAACCTCATCTTGGTCCAAGGGTCCACACCCATAACACTGGGGAACCTTTTGGGGTGCCTTTTCTGAAGGGATGGGCTCCACCTTAACCAGGGTAGAACCAGGCTGCTGGTGCTAACCTTTAAAAAGGAAATAGAGCAGTTTTTAAACTAGAACAAAGGGGAAAGTTGACAGAGACTCAGCAGCGCATGGTTCAGAGGGAAGTGTCTTCAAAAGATACTAATGAAGCAAGAGAGTTAGAGCATCCCAACAGAGAGATTCCAATAAAAGTAAAAGTAATCCAAGTGCCTATAAGAATAATTAGAGCTAAAAGATTCCAAATTATCCCTTTCAACTGAAAAACAAGCTGTTGATATAAACAAAAAACACACTTTGAAATGTCTGTAAGCCAATGCCAGAAGTCTACGAAGTAAGGTGGGAGAGTTAGAGTTTATAGCAGTGAATGATGACAGACTTAATTGGCATCTCAGAGACATGGTAGAAGGAGGATAACCAATGGGATAGTGTCATATCAGGGTACAAATTATATCGCAATGATAGGGAGGAGCAACTGGGTGGGGGAGGTGGCAGTTTATGTCCAGGATGGCATAGAGTCCAACAGGATCCTTCAATAGATGCACAATAGATTCTTTATGGGTAGAAATCCCATGTGTGCTGGGGAAGAGTATAGTGATAGGAGTATACTACCATCCACTTGGCCAAAATAATGAGACGGATAATGAAATGCTAAGAAAAATTAGGGAAGCTAGCCAAATTGGTAGTGCAGTAATAATGGGAGATTTCAATTTCCCAATATTGACTGGGTAAATGTAACATCAGGACATGCTAGAGAGATAAAGTTCCTGGATGGAATAAATGACAGCAATTGATTCAGGAACCAAATAGAGAGGGAGCTATTTTAGATCTAATTATTGGTGGAGTGCAGGATTTGGTGAGAAAGGTAATGGTGACGAGGCCACTTAGCAATAGGGATCATAACATGATCAAATTTGAATTAATGACTAGAAGGGGGACAATAAGTAAATGTACAGCTCTAGCACTAAACTTTCAAAAGGGAAACTTTGATAAAATGAGAAAAATACTTAGAAAAAAACTGAAAGCTGCAGCTACAAAGGTGTGGATATTGTTAAAAAAAATACCATCTTAGAAGTGCAGCCCAGTTCTATTCCACACATTAATAAAGGTGGAAGGAAGGCAAAACGATTTCCGGCATGGCTAAAAAGTGAGATGAAAGAGGCTATTTTAGCCAAAAGATCTTCCTTCAAAAACTGGAAGAAGGCCTGGGTTTGCATGATACATCAATCTCCCGGGGCTCGGTCGATGGTTAATGGTCATTTCTCTTCTTTCTTTTCGATTGGTAGGGGCACCCATCAGGGATGCCCCTTGTCCACGCTTCTTTTTAGTTTAGCTATTGAACCACTTGCCAAGGCTAGCCGGCAAAATCCCCTCATACATGGTATGCATATGGGGGGTGGCACACATAAGATCTCTTTATATGCCAATGACGAGCTGTTATATCTTATTAACCCTAGGGTTAATTAACCCCGGGGTTAATCTTGTACCCAGAAAGCTGTCCAAACAGAGTTTGGACAGCGTTGGGTACAGCTTTCTGGGTACAAGATTAACTATGATAAGTCTGAACTGCTCTCCCTTGACCCTAAATTTCCCTTGCCAGTTTGTCTGTCTGTGTTTCGCAGAACAGAGGGCGGCTTTACCTACTTGGGTCTCCAGGTGACTCGTTACCTTAGTGATCTATTACAAAAATTATAGTCCTGTTCTTGCTCATATTAAGCAAGATCTCTTAGATTGGGAACATTTAACTGTCTCCTGGGCGGGACGTATATATCTCCTGAAGATATCTCTGCTTCCGAAGCTGCTTTATCTTTTTCAACACCTGCCTTGTAATGACTCGGCGCAGGCTTTTACAGATCTGCATAAAGCTACGGCTAAATTTATACGGAGGCAGCGTAAACCTCGGCTGCATTTCAGTACCCTTTGGCTCTCCAAATTTCAAGGAGACATGGCCCTGCCCAATTTGAGTTTTTACTACTGGGCTGCCCACCTCGTAGGTATGCATCAGTGGCAGCATGGGGGGGGGGGGGTCTGCATGGATGGGACTGGAAAAAGATCAAGCTGAGCTTGTTAACCTTGCCACCTTGCCCTTCTTAGTCCCCACTTCACCTCTACGGCGCAAGATTTGCAGGATTAGCCGCATCATAGGTTCAGCAATTTCTCAATATGGATAACGGCACTCTCTCTCCCATCGCGCCTATACTTGAGAATCCCAATATTGATACCTGCACTTTCTCCCCTATTTTTTGCACCTGGTGAACCCAGGGACTGGTTCTTCTCTCTGACTTATGGGATGACAATGTTTTTATGGACTTTTCTGATTTGGAGGCTGAATACGACCTGGGTGGGGAATTGAGAGCTGCTTTTTTCCAGATGAAGGTAGCTTTGGATCGTCACTTTGACTTATCCCAACCTCCTTATTTATTTATTTATTTATGTTTTGAACGGGGTAGAATCGGTGTTAAGTGATTCTGGGGCCAAAAAAAAGTCATTGTTCTCTTCTACTGGGGCCTCTTACAAAGTAAATTTGGCCTTTTTACTTCCCCCACATTAATAGCTGCCTGGAATGCAGACTTGGACCTTACGTTAGATGTCAAAGCCTGGAAAACTATTTGGCGGGAAGCACATTGTGCCTCAATTTGTGTGAGATGTAATGAATGAGGGGCGGATTTTCAAAGGGTTACACACATAAGATACGTGTGTAACCCCAAAAACCCGCCCCTGCATGCGCCAAGCCTATTTTGTATAGGCTCGGCGACGCGTGCAAGCCCCGGTACCCGCATATGTCCCGGGGCTTGAAAAAGGGGGCAGGGAGTGGGCAGGGCCGGAGCCTCCAGGCACAGCGGCCATTTGCTGCTGTGCCTGGGATCACGGGCCAGCCGTTGCCGGCACGCGTAACCTACGCCTGCCCGGAGGCAGGTGCAACTTCGCGAACAAAGGTGAGGGGGGTTTAGATAGGGCTGGGGGGCAGGTTAGGTAGGGGAAGGGAGGAAGGAAAGTTCCCCTCCAAGGCCGCTCCGATTTCGGAAGGAACAGGGAAAGCCATCGGGGCTCCCATAGAGCTCGGCGCACGCAAGGTGCATTGGCAAATTAAATGTAAGACATTGATAAGACAGGTTAAGAGAGAATTTGAAAGAAGTTGGCCGTAAAGGCAAAAATTCATAATAAATTCATAATAAAATTAAAAAAAAATATATCCAAAGCAGGAAGCCTGTGAGAGAGTCGGTTGGACCATTAGATGATCAAAGAGTTAAAGGGGCACTTAAGGAAGATAAACATGTGGATAAAGGTGAACCAGTAGATGTAGTGTACTTGGATTTTCAGAAGGCGTTTGACAAAGTTCCTCACGAGAGGCTTCTAGGAAAAGTAAAAAGTCATGGGTAGGTGGCGATGTCCTTTCGTGGATTACAAACTGGCTAAAAGACGGGAAACAGAGAGTAGGATTGAATGGACAATTTTCTCAGTGGAAGGGAGTGGGCAGTGGAGTGCCTCAGGGATCTGTATTGGGACCCTTACTTTTCGATATATTTATAAATGATCTGGAAAGGAATATGACGAGTGAGGTAATCAAATTTGCAGATGATACAAAATTGTTCAGAGTAGTTAAATCACAAGCAGATTGTGATAAATTGCAGGAAGACCTTGTGAGACTGGAAGATTGGGCATCGAAATGGCAGATGAAATTTAATGTGGATAAGTGCAAGGTGTTGCATATAGGGAAAAATACCCCTTGCTATAGTTACACAATGTTAGGTTCCATATTAGGTGCTACCACCCAAGAAAGAGATCTAGGCGTCATAGTGGATAACACATTGAAATCGTCGGTTCAGTGTGCTGCGGCAGTCAAAAAAGCAAACAGAATGTTGGGAATTATTAGAAAGGGAATGGTGAAAAAAACGGAAAATGTCATAATGCCTCTGTATCGCTCCATGGTGAGACCGCACCTTGAATACTGTGTACAATTCTGGTTGCTGCATCTCAAAAAAGATATAATTGCGATGGAGAAGGTACAGAGAAGGGTGACCAAAATGATAAGGGGAATGGAACAACTCCCCTATGAGGAAAGACTAAAGAGGTTAGGACTTTTCAGCTTGGAGAAGAGTTGGTGGAGTGAGGATATGATAGAGGTCTACAAAATCATGAAAGAACTTTAATGGATAAATGTGAATCAGTTATTTATTCTTTCAGATACAAGGATTATGGGCACTCCATGAAGTTAGCATGGGGCACATTTAAAACAAATCAGAGAAAATTCTTTTTCACTTAAAGCACAATTAAGCTCTGGAATTTGTTGCCAGAGAATGTGTTTAAGTAATTATTTATTTATTATTTTTATACACTGACATTTGATCTCAATTGAGATATCATACCAGTTTACATTCAGGTATTTCTCTATCCCCAGAGGGCTTACAATCTAAGTTTTTGTACCTGAGGCAATGGAGGGTAAAGTGACTTGCCCAAGGTCACAAGGAGTGACAGCAGGACTTGAACCCTGGTCTTCTGGGTCATAGTCTACTGCTCTAACCACTAGGCTATTCCTCCTCAATTAGTGTAGCTGGGTTTAAAAATGGTTTGGATAAGTTTCTAGAGGAGAAGTCAATAAACTGCTATTAATCATTAGGGAATAGCTATTGCTTGTTACTGGCATTAGTAGCATGTGATCTATTTTATGTTTGGGTACTTGCCAGGTACTTGTGACGTGGATTGGCTCTGTTGGAAACAGGATACTGGGCTTGATGGACCCTTGGTCTGACCCAGTAAGGCATGTCTTATGTTTTTATAACAGGTTAGAGAAAGGATCCAATATCACATCTCATCATTAGCGGGACCAGCTTGCTTCAGTCTGCAACCAGAACTGGTATTCAACTTCTCTCTTCTCAGGTTTTCCTACTGAGAAACTCCTAACATGCTTTGTGGGATTTGTTGATGAACGAAGACTGGCCCACATAAGAACATAAGAAAATGCCATGCTGGGTCAGACCAAGGGTCCATCAAGCCCAGCATCCTGTTTCCAACAGTGGCCAATCCAGGCCGTAAGAACCTGGCAAGTACCCCAAAACTAAGGCTATTCCATGTAACCATTGCTAATGGCAGTGGCTATTCTCTAAGTGAACTTAATAGCAGGTAATGGACTTCTCCTCCAAGAACTTATCCAATCCTTTTTTAAACATCCTTATAGATGTGGAGTCACGTGAACTTTCTGGCTTATGGTGAGTTATTGTTTTCTTTTTTTTTTTTTATCCACAGAGTTACTTAATCTAGCATTATTAATCAGAATTTATCTTAACTTTTAGCAAAGATTCTGCAAATCATTACATAAAGCTTCATTGTCAAAACATGATTAAAGCAAAGAACAGGAGCCAGCAGAACTGAGGGCTTTTTTTTTTTTTTTTTTTTTTTTAAATCAGTTGTCTCTATGGAAAACCTCAGACATTTCATTTAATTAATTGGCGCTTCAGAGTCTTGGTCTACCTAGTCCTCATCCACATGCTGTGGGTGATGGCCCAGGAACCTGACGAGAAGGAACAGAGTGGGCCAAGGCTCTGCAGGGCTCTTCTCTGCTCACAGTTAATAACCCTGGAAATGTATAATGGGATGGCTTGAGAAAGAATGACCCATCGTTGCTGCTTCTACCTGGGACAGGCCTGGCCACCTAACTCACAGCAACTTTCAGTGCAGCTGCACGTGGAAAGCACTGGTGCTTAAGGGTGCAAGAAAGGCAGCCCTGGCGGTGGAGAAGTCTAGAGCCTGAGGTGTAGTCTACAGACCCCATTTTGCCAGACCCTTTTCCCACAGGAAACTCCTAAACTGGATGTCCCCTGATTCCATTGTAAATCACCGAGTCCAGCAAGTTCGTTGCTTGTAACTTTCTCGGCTCTTAGTAAAACTGCTGTCCACCAGATATAAACAGCATTAGCAGGAAGGCACCCAGCCCACCAGGAGAAGGGATTCTTAGCTCAATCATCTCCCCACCCCACCCCCGCCAGCCCCCATCAAGCACCAGGATATTTATGTTCAATAGGTCGATACAGTAAAAGTCACGGGAGAGCGGATGAGCGCCCGCTCTCCTGGCACGCGCACAGGAAACTCTTCTGTGCGCGTGATTTAGTATTCAAATGAGGACCCGCGGTAAAAAAAGAGGCGCTAGGGACACTAGCGCGTCCCTAGCGCCTCTTTTTTGACAGGAGCGGTGGCTGTCAGCGAGTTTGAAAGCCGACGCTCAATTTTGCCGGCGTCGGTTCTCAAACCTGCTGACAGCCACGGGTTCGGAAACCGGATGCCGGCAAAACTGAGCATGCGGTTTTCAACCCGCGAGCCGCCGGCTGATTTAAAATTTTTTTTTAAATTTTCAATTATTTTTTACTTTTGGGACAGTCGGAGGGTGTACAGAAAATCAGTTTTTACTGCTTTTCTTTACACTTTCCCGGTGCCCAGAGAAATTAACGCCTACCTTTGGGTAGGCGCTAATTTCTGAAAGTAAAATGTGCGGCTTGGCTGCACATTTTGCATTCTGAATCGTGCGGGAATAACTAATAGGGCAATCAACATGCATTTGCATGTTGCGGGTGCTATTAGTTTCAGGGGGGTTGGCTGCGTGTTTTTGACACACTATTACCCCTTACTGAATAAGGGGTAAAGCTAGCGCGTCAAAAACGCGCGTCCAAATGCGGGTTAACAGTGCGCTCTGCCGGAGCGCACTGTACTGTATCGGTCTTTAAGTAAGATGAGTATGTAGCTCTAGGATGTCAAGGACAGGCTGAAGCAGTCCTGGCTTTAAACTCAGATCCATTGAATTATGGTCCATGTGGTCCTGTTGCTATATAGGCTACTAGATGAGCATTTTTCTATTCTGTGTGAATTCTCTAATGCAGCATCTGAGCTATGGAATTTGCTGCTTGAATCATTGCGGTTATGTACCTGTGTGGAGTCTTTCTAAAAATGCTGAAAACATCTTTTAATCAGATTTTTTCTGATGTTTGAGTGGATGGAGCTATACTTTGCTGTCATTTGATTGTTTTTACGTATCCTTCTTTTTTACCTTGTTTTAGTATGTTTTGTTGTTATCATTTTATTTATCTTAATGTCTTTATTTTATGTTTTAACATTATTATAATTTTGTATGTTTTAATTTGTAATCCACCTAGAGCTGTAGTAATTAGGTGGAATATAAGTACCTTAAATAAATAAATACCCACCGGTCTAATTCCATCTCTGTTGGAGCTCATAGTCTAAGCTTTAATTAGATTTAATTAGATACTGCTTCACTAAAATCTCTCTTTATTTGAATTAGCTGTCACTAATAATCTCTGTCTAGATATTAATATTGGGGCATAAATTTACTGTGGGTTCATTTAATTCTACAACCTCCAAATGTCAAGGAAACCCCTTGATATGTGGTTTGTGTGCGGTTGCTATCAGGAGACCAGCCACTTTGTAGCTGGCCTGTTAAGATAGCTCCCGTGTTTTATTCTTTAATTTTCTTACTGAACAATTTTCTTTTGCAATTTTGCAATTTTCCGTATAACCTGTGTGCTTCTGTTCTCCCGATGTGCAGTACGACCCACCATTCACTTATCGTAATCTTTTATAAAGTATTTAACTTAGGAGTGTTTAGCTTTTCACTTTTTCGCAAACCCACGGATAGAAATATGTTACTACATTATTCTTCCTACCATCCTGATCATTTAAGAGACAACTTACCGGTGGGCCAATTTCTTCGGCTACGGAGACTGTGTCCCACAGTCAAGGAATACAAGGTACAAGCAGAAGACATGAAAAATAGTTTCCTCCAAAGGGGGTATCCAATTGCTGTTATAAAAAAGGCCTATAAAAGAGCCAGGTGGGCAAATAGAGATCTGCTTTTACAATCAAAATCAGTACAGACTAACACAAGATTGGCATGTGTATTACCATTTACACCACAGCCACAAAAGTTGAAGAAGAGTATTCTGAAACATTGGTCTCTGCCTCAGATGCATTCAGTTTTCAAAGAAAAACCCATGTTGCGTTGACCAGGGCTAGGAACTTAAAAGATCTTGTGGTGCATTCTCACCTACTTTTGGAAGAAGAATATATGGAGACACACTCAGTGGGTCAAAGCCCATGTACCAAAATGTAATGTATGTATCCATATGTATTCGGGCTCACAATTAGAGATCCCAGGCCGTAGACCATTTCACTTTAAAGACCACTTCACTTGCAAATCCACCAATGTGGTATATGCCCTGTGGTGTCCGTGCAACATGATATATAGGAAAGACAACATGTAAAATAAAAACAAGGATCCAGGAGCATTCGAGTCGACACCATACGGAAGAAGCACCATTGGTGGACCATTGGCAGGAGGTGGGACATCAAACACAGGAATTTACAGTCGCAGTGGTTTTCCAGGTAAAGAAACATCCCAGGGGAGGCGATTTAAACCTCAGGTTAATGCAGATGGAACAACGATTCATTTACACATGGGACACAGTTACCCCAAAGGGTTTGAATCGAGAGATAAACTGGTCCATTTTTGGTTGATGAAAGACATATGCAATTCTGCATTAGGAGTTAAAAAGTAAAAAAATACACATTTTCAATATAGAACCCTGGGGTGAGGGACCATATTGTTTTTCAACAAATATCGTACAACAACGGCACGTACACATTGAAGAAGATAAGAGCAAAATTGGGTCTGCAAAGCACGAAGAGTAGTTGACACACGGGTTCTTGAAAAATAAATAAATTTGAGACATCAACAAATATCTATAGCTGGGATCAATGAAAGGACATTTGACATTGTTCGACACAGGCAAATTTGGGCTTATTGAGATATCAAGGAATGGAGTAATTACGTGTACATCCAAAAGGTTTTTTTTCATTGTTTTCACCATTTCAAAAAAAACTTTTTTCATTTCTTCCATCTTTATTATAAATATGTGCAGGTAAAACTTCAAAACCACTGTAGATCACATGAAATATAAATAAAACATAAAAAGATCGCGGCAAAATGAAGATACCTGAAGGGCGAGCATGTTCTGGACAAAGTACAGACTTGAATAGAACAGGCACGATGGTGTGGCAATATCAGAACGGGGATTACAACTCTAATGGAGGAATTAATCAATCAAGGCATTAAACCCGATAGAGTAGCCTAGCAAAAGCAAACAGGAGAAGAGGCAAGCGAGTTAGTAAGTGGGTTATGTGGTAATGATAACCTGACCAAGTGATAGAAGATGGCAAGAGATTTAATTAATTTCCAAAAAAAAAAGCAGCGGCAGATTAGTTCACCATCACGTCCGCCGCCCATAATAAAGAGGCGCGATCATGTAAAAGCAGGTCTCCATCAGGTCCGACGAAAAGAAAAAAACTTTCCCTGACAGGAACAATCGAGCAATAAATAAATATTTAAATTCATTAAATTTAGGGTTCGGAAGTACCTAATAAGCACATAAACGAAAAATACACATTCAGAGAGGGTTTAAATGCAGTTTAAACTAGAGAAATAAAAGAAGGAATGAAAGAAGGAAGAAATAAAGGGTGACATCACTACCCAACGTGACTGCAGGGCACCCTAGGGTGCTAGCACCCAGGACTCGAGAGAGACAGTGCAATTGGTCCAGCAAGTGGCTTATAAGAGCTATATAAACGGTGGAATAGAGAGAGACGCCGGATTCAAACATGAAGGCACCGCTCACTTTAAGAAGTTGACATGTGAAAATAGTAAGTATTTTAAACTTGGGAAGTGGGGCATAGGTTGTTATACATAATGAAGATTAGACCTAATAGTCTTTTTAAATATTTTAGAAGAATTCATTTGCTTTCTGACGGAGGATCCGTTTCCCGGACATAATAGAGCTTTTCCCGTGGCCCCTGAAGCAGGCAGATTGCTGCCGAAACATGGCCATTGTCGGGCAAGCGGAATCGGACCCATGAACAGCCGTAGCAATCCAGCAATTAAAAAGATAAGTTAAATACTTTATAAAAGATTATGATAAGTGAATGGTGGGTCGTACCGCACATTGCGAGAACAGAAGCACACAGGTTAGACGGAAAATTGCAAAATTGAAAAAGAAAAAAGAAAATTGTTCAGTAAAAAAATTAAAGAATAAAACACGGGAGCTATCTTAACTGGCCAGCTACAAAGTGGCTGGTCTCCTGATAGCAACCGCACACAAACCACATATCAAGGGGTTTCCTTGACATTTGGAGGTTGTAGAATTGTTGCACTAAAGGTTGGTTGGTGAATAGTGGGTTCATTTAAAGCAAAAGACAAAACAATTCCAGAAAGAGTCTTGCTGTAACTAGCTTGGGGGTTGCTGACTCATAGAGCCAGCAGGGGTCAATCAGATCCTTCCTGGGCTGTGCTCAGTGAGGAGGAGGCAGGAAGCACTAAAGCTTCCTGTGTCCAGCTAAGAAAAAAGTATAACTAAGCCAATCAGGGGGAGGGTCTTTTCAAACTCAATTGCAGATACAAGGTCCTGAGAACAACCTTGACCAAGGGTTAACTGTTTAACTCCTCACTCCCTGCCCCTCTACCCACCCACCCCTGGGGTTGCTTTTATGATATAGTCTGCCTGAATACATAATTAGCAAATGTTTTGGATATATTGGGGGCTGGGGCCGTGTATGGAACAGAAAAAAGCTCTTTGTCAAAGACGGCTTACATTTGTCCATGGAGGGAAAAAGTATCCTAAGAGATAAATTCAAATCCTATGCCATAAGGCATTTAAACTAGAGGACGGAGGTGACAGTAGAACATTAAAATGTCATCCCCCACCCAAATACAAATACAAATGCAATGAAAAAGGGCAAAGGAGATAACAAAAGTCAGCTAAATGAGTCACAAAGGGAGTCCAAGAAGAGCAGTAACCTGTACCAGAATAGCTGGAAAGCTATGAGCACAAATGCTTGTAGTTTTGGTAATAAAATCCCAGATCTGCAAGCCTTAATGGTGTAGGCAGACTTGGACGTTGTTGCTATCACGGAGAAGTGGTTCACGGATTCCCATGATTGGAATACGACCATACCGGGATATAACTTATTAAAAGGGAAAGGAGTGACTCTTTATGTCAAAAACAATATCCATTTAATAGAGACCTGTTATATATAAAGATGTGATTGAGTGTGCCTTCATACGATGCGAACTAAGTAGGTTCAGCTATCGTGTATATGAGCCGTGTGACAGCTTCCTAATCATTAGGCACCTCAATATTGGTTGTTAGATTTTATGTTGGTGTCCACATTAGCTTGCTCTTCTAGTGGTTTTATATAATTTTTAAACTTAGAACTTAGCCACCGCTTATCATGTACTTGCGTGCATGGTCAATCTTGTACCGCCGACACCGGGGTGTTTCGGAGCAGGGCTCCTTCTTCACGGGCTGTACATTTTATCAAGAGAGACCGCAAGGTTTGCTGTGGAGATATGTAAAGAATGCTAGATGCGCTTCTGTGGACTTCGGCGTTAGAGGCGCTGGAGATTGAGCTCCGTGTGTATCCGACGGCTGCTCCGACCTGCTCCTTTTGCTAACGCCTGCAAGCTAATGTGGACACCAACATAAAATCTAACAACCAATATTGAGGTGCCTAATGATTAGGAAGCTGTCACACGGCTCATATACACGATAGCTGAACCTACTTAGTTCGCATCGTATGAAGGCACACTCAATCACATCTTTATATATAACAGGTCTCTATTAAATGTATTAAGTCTTCATGTTATACAAGGTTGGGTTTAGTAATTGAGTATAAAAACAATATCCAAGCATCCAAGCTGCAAGGAGGATGGGGCAAAGAAGAAGCTTTATGGGCCATCCTAAAAAAGGATAATGGGGCATCCGTTTTTATTGGAGTGGTTTACAGACCTCCAAATCAAATAGAAGGACTAGACAGAGATCTGGTTGAAGACATTCAAAAGATGGGGAATAAGGGAGAAGTGGTGATTGTTGGAGATTTCAATCTGCCGGATGTAGACTAGAGAATCCCTTCTGCGGAATCTAACATTAGTAGAGAGATAGTGGATGCCCTGCAAGGGGCTCTGTTCAAACAAATGGTAATGGAGCCTATGAGGGAGGGAGTTATACTCGATTTAGTGCTCACTAATGGAGATAATGTCTCTAATGTCTGGGTGGGTACCCACCTCAGCACCAGTGATCATCAAACGGTATGGTTTCATATCATAAATAGGATACGGAGAAGAAGCACGAAGACCCGAGTTTTGCAGTTCAAAAACATGGACTTTGATGAAATGGGGAAGTACCTGGAGGAAGAACTAGAAGGCTGGGAGAAAATGAGAGATGTGGAACAACAGTGGGCCAAACTAAAAGAAGCAATTACCGAAGTGACTAATATATATGTTAGAAAAGTAAAGAAAAGCAAGAAAAGAATGAAACTTATCTGGTTCACAAAGGAGGTGGCTGATAAAATAAAAGATAAAAGAACAGCGTTTAAAAAATATAAAAGATCCCAAATGAAGAATATCTGGTGGAACTGAGGGAGACGAAGAAAGTAATCAAGAAAGCGAAAAGTCAAGCAGAAGAAAGGATTGCCAAAGAGGTAAAGCGAGGTGACAAAACATTTTTCAGATACATCAGTGAAAGGAGAAAAGTCCAAAGTGGTATACTAAAATTGAAAGGTGAAAAAGATCAATGGGTGGAGACAGATGAAGAAATGGCAGAAATATTAAACGAATACTTCAGTTTGGTGTTCACTAAAGAAGACCCCGGAGAAGGACCGTCACTAGTTAACAAGAAACTGGAGGGGAGTGGAATGGATGAAACTGTTTACGGAAGAGAATGTATGGGAAGAGCTAGGAAAACTGAAAGTAGACAAGGCCATGGGGCCTGATGAGGTTCATCCTAGGATACTGAGGGAGCTCAGAGATGTGCTGGCGGCTCCGCTGCGTGACCTGTTCAATAGATCCCTGGAAACGGGAGTGGTGCCGAGTGATTAGAGAAGAGCGACGGTGGTCTCGCTTCACAAGAGTGGGAGCAGAGAGGAGGCTGGAAACTACAGGCCGGTTAGCCTCACCTCGGTGGTGGGAAAAGTATTGGAGTTGCTGCTGAAGTAAAGAATAGTGAACTATCTACAAGCAGCAGAATTGATGGACCAGAGGCAGCATGGTTTCACCAAGGGAAGGTCCTGTCAGATGAATCTGATAGACTTTTTTGATTGGGTGACTAAGGAATTGGATCAAGGAAGAGCACTCGATGTCATTTACTTGGATTTTAGCAAAGCTTTTGATACAGTCCTGCATAGGAGGCTTGTGAATAAAACGAGAAGCTTGGGAGTGAGTGCCAAGGTGGTGGCCTGGATAGCAAACTGGTTGAAGGACAGAAGACAATGTGTGACGGTAAATGGAACTTACTCTAAAGAGAGAATGGTGATGAGCAGAGTGCCCCAAGGGTCGGTGTTGGGACCAGTCCTGTTCAATATCTTTGTGAGCCACATCGCGGACAGGATAGAAGGTAAGGTTTGTCTATTTGCGAATGATACTAAGATCTGCAACAGAGTGGACACGCCGGAAGGAGTGGAGAGAATGAGACGGGATTAAAGGAAGCTGGAAGAGTGGTCGAAGATATGGCAGCTGAGATTCAATGCCAAGAAGTGCAGAGTCATGCATATGGGGTGCAGAAATCCGAAAGAAATGTATTCGATGGGGGGTGACGGGCTGATGTGCACGGAGCAGGAGAGAGACCTTGGGGTGATAGTGTCTAACCATCTGAAGTCGGCGAAACAATGTGACAAGGCAATAGCTAAAGCCAGAAGAATGCTGGGCTGTATAGAGAGATTAATATAGAGTAAAAAAAGGGAAGTGATTATCCCCTTGTACAGGTCCTTGGTGAGGCCTCACCTGGAGTAATGTGCTCAAGTCTGGAGACCGTATCTCCTAAGGGACAGAGACAGGGTGGAGGCGGTCCAGAGAAGGGCGACCAAAAAGGTGGATGGTCTTCACTGAATGACTTATGAGGAGAGATTGAAGAATCTAAATATGTATACCCTGGAGGAAAGGAGGAGCAGGGGTGATATGAGACAGACATTCAGATACTTGAAAGGTTTTAATGATCCAAAGTCAATGACAAACCTTTTCCTTTGGAAAAAATCAGCAGAACCAGGGGTCACGATTTAAAACTCCAGGGAGGAAGACTCAGAAAACAATGTCAGGAAGTATTTCTTCACTGAGAGGGTGGTGGATGCCTGGAACGCCCTTCCGGAGGAAGTAGTGAAGACCAAAACTGTGAAGGATTTCAAAGGGGCGTGGGATAAACACTGTGGATCCATAAAGCCTAGAGGTAACACTGTGGATCCATAAAACCTAGAGGATCATAAAACCTAGAGGATGGGAATGAAGAGAAGAGGCATGGGGGTGGCTTGCGGGAATGACGGCTATAACCTGGTGATTAATACCCTTATTCAATAAACGTTCACACAGTTAATGCAACTCCAACATTGCTCAATGCTTCAACGGCAAGAGGAAATGTGGAAAAGAGGACTTGCATTCAGGCAACAACCAACAAGGCTGCACAGTCTGGGTAAATAAATAAGCGTGGGAGTAGCTTGCTTGTTGCGGTGGTTACTACCCCAAACCAATTAAGCTTGATACTTCACTTGGAATGCATATCCAGAGCAGCATACTGTTTCAATGGCAGGAGGTAATGAAGAAAATAGGATTTACTTTCAGACAACAACCAACACGGACTGAATTGCACAGTCTGGTTAAACAAATAAACATGGGAGTAGCGTGCTGTTGCAGCGGTTACTACCCAGAACAATTAAGCCAGATGCTTCAATTTGAATGCATATCTAGTGTAGCTCACTGCTTCAACATCAGGGGGAATGAAGAAAAGAGGATTTTTAGTCAGATAACATCCAACAAGAACTGAATTGCACAGTTTGGGTAAACAAATAAGTGTGGGAGTAGCTTGCTTATTGCGGTGGTTACTACCCCTAACCAATTAAACCAGGGTACTTCACTTTGAATGCATATCCAGTGCAGTTCACAGTTTCAATGGCAAGGCGAATGAAGAAAATAGGATTTACTTTCAGACAACAACCAACACGGACTGAATTGCACAGTATGGTTAAACAAATAAACGTGGGAGTAGTGTGCTGTTGCAGCGGTTACTACCCAGAACCAATTAAGCCAGATGCTTCAATTGAAAGCATATCCAGCATAGCTCACTGCTTCAACGGCAGGGGGATGAAGAAAAGAGGATTTATATTCAGACAACATCTAACAAGGCATTGATCTGAGCAATATGAGTATACAAACATCGGGGTAACTTCTCATTATGAAGGTTACTACCCTCAAACATTAAGCCTTATACTTCACTTTGATGCAGCTCCAACACTGCTCTCTGCATCAGTGGCGGGGGTGGAAGGAAATTGGAATCAAAAAGTTTCCAATATGGGCCCTGAACTCAGCTGTCAGGGTAACAGAAAGGTATGGGAAAATAAGTGTGAGAGTTTGCTGGGCAGACTGGATGGGCCTGTTGGTCTTCTGCCACCATTTCTATGTTTCTATAAGCTCATTTCTCACAAGACCAGCATGCATAAAGAAGTGACTGAGAAAACCAGGCCTGGACTTTGAAATTGACTGGACATGGAGTTATTCTGATAGGTGTGTCCTCTGATCAGATGCCAGAATGCTTGCTAAGTCTCTGGGTCCCCACCACATTAGGACCTTCATTGACAGGGGAAGCCTCCATTTAAACAGAGGTGGCGCAAGGATGATCATTGTTCCCTTTTTTGTCGAGAAAAAGTACAACATATAAGCTGAGCTGCAATACCTGAAACCCAGTATCTTCTGTTCTTTGGAGTATATAGCTCTCTCTGTCTGCTCCCCCACTTCCTTCCCCAGTAAAATATAACATTCACCCTTTGAGTGCATTCTGGGGACTGGCTCTGGGGAACGATCGCACGCATTGCTCCCTTCAGGTGACCTGTCAGACAGATTGGTTTGCTATGCTCTGTCTAGCCCTTTAAGATGTTTTCCACTAGGTCTGCTCTGTGTTTCTAGAGTATGGGAAATGAAATCAGAAAGGGATTCACTCTAAGGCTTCTTCTCTTTTTGCCCCAAAGCTCCAGAGTTCTCTCCCTGTAGAGATCAGGTCCTCTCATTTCCCAAACTTCCCAAGGTCTAGAGGGCATGAGCATTTCTGTGTCCTGGGGCTGAATATATATCCAGGGCTTAATAATTTGTAGACAGAAAGGAAGCGGAACTGTGCAGCAGGGCTGCGAGGGAGGGCCAGGACCTGGCATGGTCTCTCCCTCCCCTAAATGCACACGTTTTCCCTCTCTCTCTCTCTCTCTCACACACAAACGGACAGAAACCCACCCTTCCCTCCTGCTCATTCCAGTGATCCTTCATTTCCAGCCCCACCAGTGCTCTTCTTCCCTGCAGGTCGCCTCTTGTCTGAAAAGGGGTGGTGGGACTCCGCTCCAGGCCCTTCCCCCACAAATTAAGCCCTGAATCTACCTGTCAGTGATTGGGATAAGGGGGAATAAGGTGAGCCGAAACCTATAATCAAAGGGACATTTTAGTTAGTATGCTGGGATGGCAAGTGCCGCTTTTATTTTATTGTATGTAACTGCTTTGTTTTTATTTTATTGTTAGTTGCATTGTGATTTATAAATGTGAATTAAAAATAAATAATATGGCTCCAGGGACCATACCAGAAGCATTCTCATCACAGCTCCTGCCAGATTACTAACAGCCTGTGAATTCTACTGCATACGTCCTCGCTGACTCATGACAAGGAAAGGATGAGAGAGAGAGAGAGAGAGAGAGAGCAATTCCAAAATCTGAAAAATGCTATTAATTTGGCTGCGACTATCTGTTGGTCATAGGAGCTGCCCAGCCTATGGTGCTGAACAGCAGTGAAACCAGCTTTAATAAATCCGGAGGTTTATTGATCATTCTTGACATTTTATATATTATTGCTATTAGCTCATTTGATTAGCGCATTTATCTTAAGCAGTGTTGCCCAACCAGTGTGCCCTGACACACCGCTGTGCCTTCAGACCTGATCAGCCGCGTGCCACAGAAGACGCTCAGATCCAGGCCATCATCTGAGCTCTATGAGGAGCCCTCCAGGCACTACATTCCTGTCTTTGGTCTGTGCAGCATCAACTGGGTTTCATAGTCCTAAGGGCCTGGTTCGTCAAGGTCTTTCCCACAGACAGAATGAGAAAAAGATCTGTGATAGGTGATGTGGGCGTAGTTGACGCAGCCTCCTAGGCAAATCTATCAGGCTCCTATGCTGACACCTGGCAAATGTACCCTGAAGTGGGACCGGCTGGAGCTTCACCTGTATCTGCCGCCTCCCCTGCAGGTTTAGTCCTTGGGTTCTCGTGGCCAGCAGGGCTTATGTGGGTCCCTAGGTTAGTTAGGTAAACAAGAGTCATAGGGCACACCGGGGTCAGGGCAGTCAGCAGACTTGAGGAGTCGAGGGCAGGCCAAGGTCGGGGCAGGCCGCGGACAGACATGGTCTGGTGCAGGCAAGAGGTCAGGTCCAGGCGGCAGGCAATCGAGGTGAGATCCAGGCAAGAGGTCAAGATCTGGAAGTCCTGTCGAGGGTGGACAAAAGACGCACACAAAAGACACTGGACGAGATGGACAGGATAAGGAATGCTGGAAAGGCAAGACTGGATGAGGCAAAGCTGGACGAGGCAAGACAGGAACCAGGAACACAGACAGGAATCAGGAGCCAAGATGCAGGAGAAACACAGAACAGACTGCAAATGCAGGAGACCCATTGTCTAGGTGAGGCCCTTGCTTAAATAGGCTGGTTCACCTGACGTCATCGCAGGGTGCTGCTCAGCATCTCCTGCCATGGGGCCTCTATAATGTGTGCATAGGCATCATTGTGAGCCTGTGGCCTGGGAGAGTCAGCGGCGTCAGGAGGGTGTGGCGACGGTGGCGTCTGGGCCTGCGGCAGTGTCGGGGTAAGTGGAGCCGGTCACGGAAGCCTGCCATGACTGGAAAACGTAACAAGGTCTCAGTGAATCGGTCTCCTGACTGTTACATCTGTTCATTATGGACATCCTGGAAACCCAACCGGTTTGTGGTCCTCGAGGACTGGAGTTTCCCCATCTCTGTGCTAAAGGGACAGTGTGTGTGGGAAGCCACAGGAAACCCTTGTACAATTTAAAAGGGGGTGTGCGCTGAACATGGGGGTTTTTTTTTGTTTTGTTTTGTTTCTCAATTTTTTAAAAATTTAATTTGCTGTTGGTTTCGTTTTGTTTCATCTCTTTAAAAAAAAATAACAAATGATACAAAAAAAAAAAAAAAAAGGCAAAACGAGAAATGTGGGATCTGCCACTCCTTTTCAAACTCTGCTGCAACCAAAAAAGCTCCTCCCAGTGCTCTCCCATCAACAGGGCTGGCTTTGGGCCAACTGGTGCCCCGTGCAGAAACTAAAATTGGCTTCACTTGCAACACTACTTGCAGCCTCTTCAGAGATCTCTTCACCACCTCCCGTACTCAGCGCGAGCCCTACCCAGTCTTGTTTCGCCAGTGCTACATTTAGGGTTTTACCACCCCTAGGCACTGTTGGTGCTATGAAGCCCCACCACCCCCTACCCCTGGAAGATCAGACAACTCCAGTGAAGTCTGGGGTCTATGCAGGATGGGACAGAACCCCCAATATGAATCCTGCCCTTCAAGTTCTAAAAACCTATACTGAATCTAACTCCTGCAACAATGGATGCAGTGCAGAAGTAGTGGGCTTCCACTTATTAATTCAACCCTATCAAAACAGGTAAATTCCTGAGTCGCTTTAGTCAAAGCAAAGCAACTCCCTCCAGTACCAGGTACTTTGTAAAGTAAAACAAAATCCTACAAAATAAAGCCACTTAGAATCCATATAGCAAATCTTCCATACCATAACACTATTAATACCCAGGACTTAAACAACAACATCCTAACCTATGAAAAGGCAGCACGGCAAAATATTAAACCAGGCTCTAGAACACCAGTACACCTCCTACTGGGAAAAGAGAGCAAGCCAGACTGCTACATATTCCTCCACACTAGCAGAATCCTTCAACTTGATCACACCCATAGAACATGTTACTGCAAATTAGAAACAGAAACACACAAATGGAAACCCCAAGAAGTTACTCTGCATGCAGTGCAACACCGAAGAAAAATAAGACAAAAACAAATGCATTTCTTCTTACAGTGTGCACAGTACTAACATATCAAAGATAAACATTCACAACATTCAGATATTTAAACATTCAAATCATTAAACTGGAAATAATCTACCTTTATTATCTGGTCCTGGTCTCTTTTTCCTGTTTCCCGCTTCTCAGTTTTCTCCTACTTAATTTCCAGGGTCTCCTTTCTACACAGGCTCACACACACACACACACACACACACACACACATACAGAGGCTCTCACAGGCTCTCTTTCTCACACATACACTTTAACTCTCACAGGATCTCCCACAAAGGCTCCTTCATACACACACACACACATAATTTCACTTTCACATCACACAAGCTCTCTTACATGCTATCACATGTATACACACACACAGGTTCTCATTCTTATTCGCTCCCTCACATACGCAGAGAATCTCACATGCTCCTTCTCTCTCTCACACATATACAAGGGCTCTCACATGCTCCCTTACATACACACAGGATCTCACATGCTCCCTCACACACATTTACACACACACACACACACACACACACACAGAAAAGCTCTCAGTTCCACACATACACGAGCTTCAGTTTTACACACACATACAATGACTGTCACACACACACAAGGTTTCAGTTTCACACTGACACACACACACACACACACACAGGTTCTCACTCTCTCTCACACATACACAGGTTCTCACTCTCTATCTCACACACAAACTCCTACTCTCTCATACACACACAGACTATTATTGTCACACATATACAAACACTCGCTCTATCAGGGACTCCCCTTTTCTTCTAGGCCTCTTCTTGGGCCACTGTGAGATGGAGTTAATGCTGCAGAGCCTCATCTTCTTAAGCCACCATGGATATGAGGTCTGCAGCAGCCCTGCTGCACCATGACCTCCTTCTCTTCTTGGGCTGCCACAAGATAGGGTCCACAGCAGTCCTGCTGCAGGGCCTCGTCTTTGGCCACCAGGAAGCACTAATTGGGCAGGCCTGAGTCTAAACTGGGTGGGCCACGGCTATGCCACTGGCCCCATGGACCCTATCAGCAAGGGAGGAAGCAGCAGCGGCTCTATGGCTACATAGGAGGGGTACACTGACATACTCTAGTGTATAGTGCCCTGTGTGATAGCACATGTCACACACCCCAAAAGCCAGCCATTCCCATTAATTCCACTGGACCCACCCAACCACTTATTCTAGCCATGGGTCTAAGAGGGCATAAGCAATCCCCATTCTCTCCTTCCCTGCCAGGTCTCCATTTCAAAATAGTTCTAGTGGGCTCTGAAGCTGGTACCATTTTGTGGTATGTAGGTATTTCTGTAGGGGGGGTACAGATATTCCTATATACACCAAAATGGTGCTGGTCTCAGGGCCCACTAATGATTTTTTGAAATGGAGACCTGACAGGGTAAGAGTGACTTTAGATCATTCCTGCTCCATAGACCTATGAGTGGAGCAGAAATGGCGGTGAGAGATCTGTGGGAGTCTGGGGTGGGTGTATGTATATGATGTGGCAACATTAGCCATTTGAAAATTAAACAAAATGAAAATAAACAAACCAGCGGGAGCACTGAGAGGAGAGTATCACCTTACTGGTAACTGAAAGGAATCAGTAAATTTTTTTGCTTGGAAAATTTTCTTTTTTAAATGTATTGGGGTGAAGTTAATTATTGGGGAATATTATTTAGTGTGTTTGTGTTTTTAATAGTCAGTAAGGCAGCGAATAAACAGAAGTTAGACTGTTTGTATTTCCCAACCCTCCCTCCTCTCACTCACACGCCCCTAGCTCATCATTTAATTTATAGGCAGGTGCCACTTTCCCACTAAAAAAACATAACAAAACAGCTTTTTAACTTCACTTCACAAATTCCCCACACCTTATTGAGAGTTTGATCATTCCCCTGTAGGCCACTACCAGACATATAGTGAATTCATCAATACATTTAGGCTAATTAGACACATTCCTATTCCCAGAGCAACCTAAAACTTAACTAGGAACTGAACAAATTTGAGATGAAGGCAGCAGTCCAGCAGCAAGAGGGGAGCTTCCCAGTCTTTTGCATCGAGTGTCACATGTATGATTTTTTACCCACCGGTGAGAAGTTGTACGTGTGCATCCAATGCAAAGAGCTCCTGTCTCTCAGAGAACGAGTCCGATCTCTGGAGGCTAGAGTGGCAGACCTGGAGGAGCTGAGGCAGACAGAGAGGTATATAGATGAGACCTTCAGGGACATAGTAGCCAAGTCCCAACTTCAGACTGGCAGCCCTGGTGCTGCCTTGGAGGAAGAAGGTCTCATGATTGGAGAGCATCAACCTGGTGCAGCAGGAAAGGATCCTGTAGCAAGGACCTGCTCTCCAGGTGGTGCATTGTCCTTTCGCACCAAGAATATCTCCCCAAGGCCTACTGCCCAAGAGGGAAGGGTTAATTCAGCCATCATAGTTGGTGGTTTGATTATTAGGAATGTAAGCAGCTGGGTGGCTTGTGGGCGTGAGGATCGCCTGGTAACTTGCCTACCTGGTGCGAAGGTGGTGGACTTCACTCATCACCTAGATAGGATTTTAGACAGTGCTGAGGAGGAGCCGGCTGTCGTGGTACATGTGGGCACCAACGATGTAGGAAAATGTGGGAGGGAGGTTCTGGAAGCCAAATTTAGGCTCTTAGGTAGAAAGCTTAAATCCAGAACCTCCAGGGTAGCATTCTCTGAAATGCTCCCTGTTCCACACGCAGGTCACCAGAGGCAGGCAGAGCTCCGGAGTCTCAAAGCTTCTGAATATGGGACCTCACAATCAGCCCGATCCAGTAAAGTCCGTGGGAGAGCGGACTAACGCCCGCTCTCCCGGCGCGCGCACCGGCCCCTCGCCGGTGCGAGCGATCCAGTATTTAAATTAGGCGACGCGGTGCAAACGAGGAAAAGGAGGCGCTAGGGACACTAGCGCATCCCTAGCGCCTCCTTTTGGCCTGGAGCGGCGGCTGTCAGCGGGTTTGACAGCCGACGCTCAATTTTGCCGGCGTCGGTTCTCGAGCCCGCTGACAGCCACGGGCTCGGAAACCGGACGCCGGCAAAATTGAGCATCCGGTTTTCGGCCCGACAGCCGCGGGCCGAATTCAAAATTTTTTTTTTTTTTTTTTTACTTTTTTTTACTTTTGGGGACCTCCGACTTAATATCGCTATGATATTAAGTCGGAGGGTGCACAGAAAAGCAGTTTTTACTGCTTTTCTGTGCACTTCCCTGGCGCCGGAAGAAATTAGCGCCGACCTTTGGGCGGCGCTAATTTCTTAGAGTAAAATGTGCGGCTTGGCTGCACATTTTACTTACTGGATCGCTCGGGAATACCTAATAGGGCCAACAACATGCATTTGCATGTTGATGGCCCTATTAGGTGCCGCGGGTGGGCCGCGTGTTTTCCTCCCCTTACTGAATAAGGGGTAAGGGAAAACACGCGTCCAGAGCAGGGTGACAGTGCGCTCCGACGGAGCACACTTTACTGGATTGACCTGTAAGTCATTGAGAATACAAGCCGGTTGCTGGGCCGG